>NC_052485.1:13801744-14101744 GCF_009730915.1 Dioscorea cayenensis subsp. rotundata | reverse complement strand
GAGATACTTGTGGAGGATAGCCGAAATCTTCGTGTTGGTCGTTGAGTCAATAATCGTTATAAAGTGATTGACCAGTGCAGCTACTCTGTCGATCTTGCCATCAGAACATGCTCATGTCGCAAGTGGCAAGTTTATGGAATCCCGTGTAAACACGGTTGTGCTGCAATAATGCAGATAGACACCAACGTTCATCGATTTATTAGCAGCTACTTCACCGTCGACAATTACAAACTGACATATAAGGAAGCTATATTCCCCATACCCAACGATAACAAGCCTAAGGACGGAAATCGTGAACTGCATCTGCGACCACCTGTGACGAGAAGGCAACCTGAGCGTCCTAGGCGAAAGAGGATCGAGTCACAAGCCTTTGAAGTCCGCGAGTTACGTTGCAGCCGCTGCCACGACTTCGGTCACAATCGCAGATCTTGCAATGAAACTGTCGCCGACTAGCCATTGTAAAACAGCTGATTTTTAAAAAGAAACAAACTTAATTGTGTTCCAACTTTTCATTTTTAAACAGAGAAAACCTTATTCTTACAGTTAACACATGTATTTAAATAGAGACATTATTATTTTAAACGTTAAATAGTTGTTTTTACAAGTGACTAGTTTTTCTTAAACTGTAACATTGATATTTAAACAATGACATTGATAGTTAAACAATTAAACTTAAAATTAAACAATGAAAATGCAAGTTAAACAATGATACTGGAAGGTTAAAAAGAGTCAAGTATATAAATATAGATACATGTAAATTTACATTGACAAAATTTGTCATGTTCTTCAAAAACAATGAATTGAATTTAAACTGGTTTACATTTGAAACTAAGACAACGTATTCTATGAACCCGCTTTCGAACACTCCCCTTTGGCAGTGATGCCGGCTGCCCTTCCCTCCTTAAGCATGTGAGAAACATACTTTAATCGTAGATAAGGGACGTCCGTCTGCGGTAGCCGCAACTTCTCATCTGCGAGTAACTGCTCGATAAACCGCATAACATAGACGACGCAGTCGATAATTCCTTATTTTTGTCGTGGGGTTTCAGTGTCATGAATAAGTGGGTACTTTACGGTCACCGACTCGCCGAACTCCATGTCGATACAAAGGTCGAATAGGTTCCGATGTGGAGGTATACAAGTTGATATTAGAATACCGGTTATTTACCAAACACTATTACTCAAACACAAATTATTAAAGCACTTACCATGTCTAGCGCGTCTTTATCGTATTCCTTGCTTTGGCATGAAGAATAATACCTGTATTCTTATTTGTCATTGTCAAGGACGACGACATGGAAGTGGCCATTCATAATTATCGGGAGGATGACAATTTCAACATCATGCAAGTTGCGCACGGCATCTCTGATCATAGCCATAGTGGTATCATGTGCGTCTTCCTGCATTGACATAAACAGCGACAGTGGTCGTGTGATGGAGGCGCACTTCTTATAACGATATGGCACTATCATCAGCGAATTTTGGATTATACATCCGAAAGCGTCCATCACATCGTCTGTGACCATCTCCTTCCCCTCAAGCAGATCGAATAACCTGGACCGTGTGAGGCTGACAAAGTCATTCTTCCACACGATAGTGCTGCGGTTAAACGGTAACAAAGATACGTAAATAATATTGTAAATATTTAACTAATATATCAACCGTTTAAACTCTATGTCGAATATTTAAACGTTAACTATATAAATTAAATGGTAAAATATAATAGTTTAAATTCTATCTAGAATAGTTAAACGTTAAATATATAACTTAAAGGGTAACATGTAATAGTTTAAACAATACCATAAAAATTTCAAACTTACTTGTCCATAGGGCAGTTGAGGAAGATCCTTATCAACTCCTGTTCGTACTTGTTGAGGTACAATTGGCCAACGTATTTTTTCTTCTTCAGAATAAAGCCTTTCCGAACTTCTTCTAATTTTTTATTGGTATTGATCTTCTCTCACGCCGTCATTTAGGCGGCATTCCCTTGACCCTCGTCAACAGCTGTTTTGGGATCATCATGCGACACTGTTGTTGACGGTTGTCGGTATTTAGCACCAGCATCATCTTCCTTCGATGCGGGCACGACGGTAGCATCAAGCGGAGATATATTCTTACATGTTTTTTGTTGTTGTGGGATTGTGTATGCCTTCGATGCGGCACTGTCGGCCGTTGGTTCCACTGTGACTATGATTTCGTTGACAATAGAGTCAATTACCTTCTCAATTGTGGCCACGACAACAGCATCAATGGGAGACACAATGTTAGCTGGTTCTTGTTCTTCAGAGATTGTATCCATCTTTGATGCCGCACTATCAGCCGCCCGTTCCACCGGGTTCATGACAGAGTCATTGATCTTATCAACCGTGACAATGGCAACATCATCTGCGATCTCCTCCACCATGATGGCCATGTTATCAACGGTAACTCCATCGGCCGCAGATGGTGCTGCTATTGTTTCAACATCAGCCGGCGGTGGAGATGGAGGCATTATTGTTTTCCTCTTTTTCGCAAGCCTCTTCGAATGAGGCCGTTTTCGAATGGCCTCCCCTATGATGTCGTCGTCGTCGAATTCCGAAACCACGTCGGTCCTATGTGCTTTATTTGTTCGGAGGGACGGCACCGTCGATTGTGACCGGCCTTCCAATGCCTCAACCCGAGCGACAAGCAAAGGGAACTCGGTCATCAATATCTGGCAAGTTTGCAGAAGAGTTGCAGTGACATCCTCGCCTAGTACCATCTGGGGAGCTGCCACGGTGGAGGGGCTGCCACGATCGGGGGGGTTGTCGATGTTGTCGTCGGTGGGGGTGTTGTAATCTTGCAGGGTAAGGGAGGGCTTCTCTGGCGTCGAGAAATGCGTGCGCATTTTGGGCTGGAAGTAGGAGAACGGCGTCGAGCGCGCACGGAAGAGGTTGACTTCTCATCTTGCCTTCGAGCAAGTAGTTCCGGAGCAATAGCATCGAACCGACGGTTGGCCTGAACAAATATATCTTCATCAGCATTCGCCGGAACTAGCTCAGGAAACTAACATGTGTAAACCAAACAATTTAGCGAAATCATCCAGTTTAAACAATAAAAACTATAGTTAAACATTGAACTTATATATTTAAACATTATAGCATAAACGTAAACAGAGAACAAAAGTTTTAAACATTGAAGAATACTTTTTAAACGGTAAATAATATGTTTAAACATTAACGTCTACTGTTAAACACATTGTTCATGATTTATTACCTTTTTTCCTTCGAGAGATGACAAACTGGTTTCTATCGTCGCTTGCTTCCTGTAAGTATTTTCACCGTAGAACAACATCCTTGGGATCTTGTAGAAACGGACTTTCTTTCCGATTCCGGTCAGCTCGTAAAACCATATGTTAAGCACAACCGTGCAACCCTTGATATACCCTGTGTTGGTCTTCTTCCCCGCGCATCTAGCTTGCACTCGAGCGGTTGTTTGTGGAATGTCCGCCATAAGCCACTTGTGCGTCACCTGCACCCATACGTATCGCCCCATGCCAGGTAGATCATCGACATAATCAACGATCCAGTTAGGAACCGAGCAGGAGGTATTTGGGAAGAGGATTGTACCCATGGGGTACACCATCAGTAGTTTCGCAAAATTTTCTTCTTCTCCACTCTGTCCAACGAGTTGCTGAAGAGTGCTCCTGATGGAGTCTCTGTGTCTCTCGTAGATTTTGGATAAATACCTCTTTTCGAAAGCTGAGCGTGTTTTTTTCTTCTGAAACACGATTGCGTTTCCATTGCAACGCAGACCAAGAACGAGAGCCACATCTTCAGGCCTGAAAGTTAGCATGCTTTCCCCGATCCTGAATTTATTAGCACGGCTATCGTACCTTTGCAACAGAGAATCAAGAAGGGCCCGCTCTTAGAATACAGCTTCCAACTCAGTAAATGCTGCAAACGGTGTCCTTCGGATAATCTCCTAGTGTCGAGGGATCACGTGAACTTTCAATTCAGCCACGGTCTCCACTACCGGTGTCAAGTAGCATCGCCCATTAACTAGATTGACCGCCATAATCACAAGCCTGCGACAATAATAACACATTTAGCCAGCCGTATTCACAAATTGTTAAGCGGAAATATAAGTTGTTAAATGGTAAACTCTCAATTCTTAAACAATGATATCACTTGTTAAACAGAGACCTATATTATTAAATAAGGATGCCAATATTTGAACAGAGATGACAAAACTTAAACGGTAAAAGCTCATTCTTTAAACGGAGACCTCATTTGTACAACGGCAACCATATCAATTGAAAGGGGAAACGTACATTATAAACATTACACAAATCACAACAATCAAAAAACTATTTAGATCGTGTACACAGACGAAAATGTAAAACAAAACAAAACCCTAGCCGAGAAATCTCCCTGCAGACTAACAAAACCCAGCCGATAAATCCCCCTGCAGTCTTCAATGTCTTCCAATAAAAGCAAAATCACAAAACAAAACCGAAAAATTTTCTTTGTGACAGAATAGTTAACATAAAACCATAATCAATACCTTAGATTGCAAATTGATGAAATGTCGAATACTTGCGCGGGACTTCTCCTTCGAAACACCGGTGGAAAGGGAAAAGCTAAATTTTACAGAGGATGTGCAAAAATGGCTAGAGACGCGAGTTGAGAGAAGACAAGCAAACGGCTCAAATGGCTGTAGTCCTAAGAAAAACCCCCCACTTCCTCTCACACCGCCGAAATGGCTGCAGCCATGACTTCCCGTGCAAGGGCATTTTCATCCATAAAATTTAAAAATCACTCCGTTAACCACCATTATATACTTTGGGGGTTTCAAAATTATGGAGTGTAAAAGGAAGGGGGTTTTGGGATTGCAAAATTAGGGGTTTTTTGGCAATATGGCAAACTTAGGAGGTTTTTTGGGCAATTTCCACTTTATTTAATTTATTGTAAAAAATATAAATATTAATGTAGTATCATTTTTATAATAGATTGCTTTTAAGGTAATTGCTAAATTACATGTCCTTCTATAAGAACTTGTCTACATATCTATTTTAAAAATTTTCTGAGGAATTAAATAATTTTTTTAATTTTATTTTTTTATCTTTCATGTAAATCATGTTTAACTACTCTTATACATTCAAATAAATGTTTCCATTTTTCAATAGTAATTGAGGAAGAATGCAAGAGAAATTAACAGAATTTTGATGGAATTTTAAATAAAAGGTAATTTTACAAATTAATATTTTTTTATAAATTTAAAACTATCAATTAATTTTATTCATCAATATAAATTAGTTAAACTGAATATATAAATAGGGAGAGTGAGTAATTCTCAATATATGTTTATTAGATGGGTCATTAATTAACAGGCACTCATTACCTATCCTCAAAAACAAATAACCAACACTACATCTTATCTTTAAAAGGCACATTTTACTTTGTTTTAGTTTAAAATTTATGAAGCTCTTTCTAAATGAAAATAAAACGCACATATCTTTAAAACTTGTAAGGCGAAATAACAACTTTATATAAAAACTACATGTTTTCCGAAAAGAGAAGCCCTAAAAGGCTTTTACCCCTCTATATACTAACTCTACTGGCTCTGATACCACAGGAGAAAGGGGTAGGATTCTCTTACAACGACGGGGCTTTGAGAGCTATCGGAGTGGAGCAAGGGAAGCTAGGAAATAGGTTATAAATGGAGATGATTAGAGAAAAGATGATGTCGCAAAACTATTTATCAAAAGCTAATGTTTTTTATTCCTTTCATTCATGTCCCTAAATGTATACAAAGCCTTTCTTTTTATAGAAGGAGGGATTACTATACTAGATGTGACAAAACATGTCACTACACCATCCTACCTAGAGTAGAGTTTGACGTATTCAATAAGAAAGCTAATAAAGGGTTTACAAGGACTCCATAATGAACCTAATATCCCTACCTACATAGAGTATGTGTGGATCATAACACTCGTACATACACTTACAAATGTATATAATGTGGATTATAACACTCATACATACACTCACAAATATATTTATGTACATACCTATCACCCACACATAAAACCCCACACAAAAACCCTCACTCACACACAAAAAAGGCCTAATAATTGCTGAGAATGCTAAGCTTTTATCAGATTGACAATGTGGTACTCAAATAGGGAGTCGTGGTTAGTATCTAGCAGTAAGTCATCATTAGAAATGCTGGCGATGTTGCAATCTCTGAAACATTAATCTCTGGCCTATGAGTTAATCTTATTCATATGGAGAGTAGTAGGTGTCATGGTCATATGTAAATTAGGGAAAGATGAGTAAAAAGGAAATGGGAGATCGGGATGAGTGTAGACCTTCATGATAGTTGTCTCAAGTATGAGCTGGCAATTTTGGTAAAAATGAGCACGCTTCTAGTCAGTGCCAACCATATGTGCTCGCCATAAATGGATTTGCTATTATATTTCACTAGGAGTCAATACGGCTTCAACATCATCATACCTCATATGGAGTTGATAAGGCTCATGGTGACGAAATAAAGCAATCTTAATATGGTAACGTGCATTGTTAAGATAAGAGCTAAA
Source organism: Dioscorea cayenensis subsp. rotundata (assembly GCF_009730915.1). Lineage (NCBI taxonomy): Eukaryota > Viridiplantae > Streptophyta > Magnoliopsida > Dioscoreales > Dioscoreaceae > Dioscorea > Dioscorea cayenensis. Next base: position 14,095,185 of record NC_052485.1, on the reverse strand, counting down.
AGCTGGTGGGATAATGTGGAATTCCAAGTTGAGGAAGCAATCTTGTATGTTAGAGTTTAGATTGGTTAGTGGGTCATATTGGGCCCATACCACAAAACCCTAATATTTCTCTATATATACCCTTGTATACTTTTCCTAATTGATATCTAAATTAGTTTTCCTATTCTCACATGTTACTAGAGCACTGGGTTAAACCCTAGTGGCCACCCAAAACCCTAGTCACAACCATCGCCACTCCAAACCCTAGCCTTCAATCCTCCGCCACCACCTCTACCGCAAGCCGCCGCTCCCGTTGTTTTACAGGCACTTGGTGATGTTCCTCAATCCTCACTAGTAATGCCCTTTGTCTTGTTGCTGAAGGATTTGTCTTTTCATCATCATGTTTTCGTCTCGTGGACATGGTAAAGGCCCTTCTCGTGGTGGTCGAGATGCCAGCCGTGGTGATTCTCGGGGTAGGTTTGTGTGCATCTTTTGTCGATGGACAGGCTACACTAAGAATCATTGTTGGGATAAGCATGGTCGTCCGGTAGTAACCAATCCTAATACAGAGTTGGACGATCCGTCACCTACTTCTGGTGCTAAACAGTTAGTCACTATCTCTCTCAGGCTGACTTTGCGCAGTTACAGCAGATACAGGGCATAGTTTCTCATGTCATAGTCTCTTCTCCTATTTCCTCAGGCAATGCTTTTCTTGCTTCCAGGTGAATTTTCTGGATTATTGACTTCGGGCCTCCTCTCATATGACAAGTACAAAACCTTTTTTTTTCAAAATCTTTCTCCTTCTGTATTTTGTTCAGTGGCAATTTACGATGGACGATCTTACTTAGTGTCCGGAGAAGGAGTTGTGTAGGCTTTCTCTCAGCTTAAACTAATTGATGTTCTTTTCATACCTTAATTTCATGTCAACTTGCTATCTATTTCTGTGATCACTAAATAGTTAAATTGTAGTGTTACTTTTTTCCCATTTCACTATTTTTTTCAAGATCTATAGATTGGGAAGATAATTGGTTTAGGGCGTAATCGTAGTTATGGCATATATACATTGGTGCATGATGATATTCCTCATGATTTGACAGCTTCCATTTCGAACATCGAGTCATCACTCATATTTCACTGTAGATTGGGTCATCATTCTCTTAGTCATCTTCAACAGGCTTTGCCTTGGATTCGGGTTGAGTCATTTCAATATGAGTCGTGTCAGTTGGGTAAGCATCATCATGCTACCTATAAATGTTCTACTCTAGTGTCTAGTCGGTAGTCATTTGATCTAGTTCATTGTGATGTTTGGGGACCTTCTAGAGTCACGTCTATTTTTGGTCATCGTTACTATGTTGTGTTTGCTGATGATTTTCCTGAGTGTCATGGGTATATTTGTTAAAAGACCGTCGGTCAATTATTGATGTCCTTAAAATATTTATTTTGGAAGTACAAAATCAGTTTTTCATTGTTCTCAAATATCTTCGTACTGTCAATGCCTTAGAATTTGTATCTTCTGTTGTAAATTCTTGGTGTACGTCCTTTGAATTTATTCATCAAACCACTTGTCCACACACCTCTCAACAGAATGGGGTTGCTATAAAAAAGCATCGTCACATCTTAGATGTTGCGCTCACTCTCTTAGTAGAGCGTAGTGTCTCCAGGTATTTGTGGCTTGATGCTATCTTAATAGTATATCTTATTAATCATATGCCTTCTGCAACCCTAGGGGGAGAGGTCCCTTTACGTCGTCTTCTACCTGATACTGAGTTGTTTCACTTATCCCCTCGTGTTTTCAGTTGTGTTGGTTTTGTTAAGGATTTAACTCCTGGTTTAGATAAGTTGTGCCTGCGTGCGCTTAAATATGTCTTTGTTGGATATTCCCACACCCAATGTGGATATCGTTTGTACCATTCGACTAGTCAGAAGTACTATGTGTCTATAGATGTCACATTTTTTTGAGTCTCAATCTTTTTTTTTCTAACTCGGGTTCTCATGATTTGTTGACTTCATCGTCTGATATTGTTCTCCCCATTCCTGTTTCAGTCACTGCGCCTGTGGCTATGCCTAATGTGACGCCTCCTCTAGTAGATCCAGATGATGGTTATTTTGGACAGGTTTATCATTGCTGCCAACATGTACCACCACCAAATCCACTCTCTCCGGTTGTCTCCCTGGACGATGTAGACCCGTCTCTTTATCTTCACATTGCCTTTCGTAAAGGTATTCACTCTTGTACAAAACATCCCATCTCACTTTTTATTTTTTGATGATAATCTTCACCCGTCCTTCCGCACTTTTGCTTTTTCCTTGTCTGCTCAGTCAATCCCAGAAACTGCCAGAATGCACGCTTACTTCCACAATGGCAGATGGCAATGGATGAGAAAATGCAAGCCTTGATATCTTGTGATACATGGGAGCTCGTAGCTTGCCCTGCTAATCGCTATAAAGCCTGATTGGTACAGTTGATCACTATAAAGCCTGATTGGTGGCTCATGGTTTTACTCAGAGCAACGTCTGGGGTATGTTGCTCAGGGGGAGATTCTAGTTTGCCAGCTCAAGAAGGTGATCTATGGTCTGAAACAGAGTCCTCGTGTATGGTTTGAAAAGTTTAGGGCCTATTTGGGTACCACTAAATTCCATCGGAATGTGGTCAATCCTATGGAATTTAGTATTATGTAGGAAATTATAGGAATAGGTGTTTGGACATTTTTTTTACAAGTTAAAATTACTATAGAATCATATGATTCCATAGTAATTTTATAATGAGGTGGGAACCAAAATATTTTTCCTTTTATTTTTCAAGCTGGGTACTGTGATCGGGTGTTTATGGCTATAGGAGAAGGGAAAAAGGTAGGGATGTTGTTTTGCCTCCTCTCCAGCTCAACTCTGCCTCCGTCGGCCGGTGAACCCCATTCTTCTAATTCTCCCCGTGGACGCACGGCTGTAGAAAGACTCAGTGCATCCGACGAGTAAAAGCTTTCATCGAAAGGTTTGAGTGAAGTAACAACTTTGCCATTTCAATAGTGCCAACGAGCCAAGAGATTGCGATGAAGGCAGCTAATCCACTACCGCAACCAGAATCTGAAGTTTCTTCGCTTCCATCTTTGAAGGAGGCTTGGAAACTGGCTCCCTGTTCACCAATTGGGCCTTGTTGCTTACAGGCACAAGCACCGGCCTCGCCTTGATGTCCCCGGTGTTCGTAGACCTCACCCTAGGTGGCCCAGCCATTAGAGAATCTCAACCTTCTCCTTATTTGCTTTGATTACACTGGAATCATCGTCATGATCGTCACCTGCTTCTTCCCCCCAATCTACTACATCTTTGGTTTTTGCATCATACTCTTCTAATTAAGAACAACACCATTGATTTTTGCATTATACTCTTCTAATTTAGAACAACATCTAGGACTTATTGTGCTGAAATTGCACACAACGTCTCCATAAGAAAGTTAAGGAGATCATAGAGCGAGCTGCTCAAATTGACATAGTCATCACCAACAAGCTTGCTAGGCTTCATAGCTAGGAGGATGAGTAAATGGCTCTTTAATGGCTTCTGTTGTTTCTTGCCTTTTATTTTATTTTTTGGAAGCTATTCTTTTCATTGTTTTGGGCCCTTGTCTGAGTTTTTAAGGGTATTGTATTGAGCTGGTATTTATAGTTTGAATGATGTTTTTAGTTCCTGAAATGTTGAGATGTGTTGTTTATTTTGATCTTAAGCTGAAACTTGATTTTGAACCATCTTTGTTGATGTGTGCTTGCTGGTTTGTTTATGCTATAAGCTCATAAAAACTAACTATTATCTTCACAAATGTGTCCAGATTTCCATTTGGAATTTTATGATGAAAGGAACATAAGTGTATATGTTTATACAATCGTACAAGACTTGAAATTATTGTTAATTGTGGAACCTAGTTTATGATTATAAAAGTGTTATAGCATGTTTATGATGAAACAAACAAATTGGTTCAACAATTGGGTGACGGGAAAGCTACAGCTAAGCATGTTTGCATTTTAAGAATGATTTAATCCTTGTTTGCCTTAGGTGAAGAAGGACAATGACAAGAAGAGAAGGATTTGAGAAGTTTTCATTTTCAAACTTAAATTTCTATGAAAAAATTCTTGTGCATATCCAAACACCATTCTATAGGAAATTTTCCTGTAGTAAATTACACAAAAATCATTTTTGAATTCTATGGAATAAAATTCCGACGAAAAAATTTATTATGCATTCAAGCAGGCCCTTAGTGTAATTGAAGTTGCAGATGGTTTTCGCAGGTGCAATGTGGATCACTCTGTGTTCTATAAGTAAACTTCATCTGGATGTGTTGTACTTGTGGTATATGTCGATAACATTTTGTTGACAGGTAGCATCGTCAGGGCATTTAGAGAACTAAGGAGCATTTAATGAAGCATTTTGTTACACGAAACATGCACTACAACAAATTTTATTTTTAGTGATAACAAAAGTTATCACTAAAAGCAATAATTTTAGTCACAATTAATAATAGTAGCAAATTTTAGAAGTCGTCACCTCCCGTCACAATTACCTCCGATGCTAATACAAGAGTGACAATTTTAGACAAATGGTCGCAATTACTCCATATTTTTGTGACCAATTTCATGACACTAAAAAATTTAATATTTGTGACAAAACAATGTGACTACAATAACCTTATTAATTTATGTCAATTTTATTGACACAAAAAATTGTAATTGTGACTAATAAAGTGTTCACAATAATTTGTTCAGTTATGTCAATTTTGTTGACACAAGAAAAATGTTAAATTGTGACGAAGAAGCTGTCACAATAATCTATTTTATTGTGACAAAATTGTTGACTCTAAAAAAATTCAATAGTGACAAAGTGTTTTTGTCAATAGCAATACTTTTATTGGTGACCAATACTTCGTCATAATATTACTTTGAGATATTGTTTTGTGTTTATATTGTCACAAATAAAATTATTAATTTAAAAATAATATTGTCACTAAAATAAAAATAATGTTACGCTAATTTTTCCACTAATATAATTAATTATTTGTGATACATAAAAGTTATATTTTAGATACTTTTTTCAAGACAAATTTTTACCAGCAAAAATATTGTCACACAAGCAAATAAAGTATTTAATATTATATGAAAATAAATAAATATCATCAAAATATTCAAAATTCAAATTTTGAATATATAAAATTGAAAATTTTAATATCCAAAATACAATTATAAAATTATCCTTTTAAAAAAAGAAAAAAGAAAATAAAATTATCCTAAATTTAAAGATAAAGTACTCCTTTATGTATTTGAATCTTCTCTTTTACTTTGAGCCTCAACTTCTATTAGAATTTGACTCTTTTGTTAGGACTTTAATGTTGTTCCCTTTCCTTGATGCTTATTCTGCACATTTAAGAAAAAAAATATAAGAATCTAATGAAATAATTTTAAAATTAAAAAATTCTAATTTAATTACAACTTTCATATCATTATTTCTTCTTAATTAAGATAAGTTCCATGTTACATTTGGCTTTTGTGACTTTTAATAGATAAAAGTTATTAAAAAAAAATCACATAATCAAAATCTAAATAACATATTAACCTGAACCTAAAATTCAAAGTATCGAAAAAGAAACACTAACAAACAATCATCATTGAAAAAAATTCAATAAACCTAACTTTGAAGATTAAAAAAGATAAAACAAAAAAATTATTATTTCGTATCCATTGCATAAAATATGCAAAAAAAAAAATAAAATAAAAATAAGCAAATCTTGTGACCATCAATAACATTTACCTTTACATGAAGGGCTACTTGAGTCACTTTAATTCTCCAAATCAAATGAAGCCGAACCCTTGCCATCGATCTCCATAGACACATACGTATCCATTGCATAAAATATGCAAAAAAAAATTAAGAAAATAAAAATAAGCAAATCTTGTGGCCATCAATAACATGTACCTTTACATCAAGGGTTAGTTGAGTCACTTTAATTCTCCGAATCAAATGAAGCCGAACCCTTGCCATCGATCTCCATAGATACATAATTACTAGAGACATCACTCTTTTATATGTTAAATTCATTGAGGATATAAATCTTTTTAAATTTTATTTTTTTTAAAAAAAATTATATTATCTAGATTTTGTTTTGTGAGATTTGGTAAATCTCTATTTAATTTCAATTTTTAAAATCTTTCTCTAATACTATAAATCCTAGGTATAATCTAAATTTAAAACTTGTTTTCTATTCCTTAAAATATCAATTTTGAGGATTGGGTAAACAATAACAACTTGCAAAACAATGAATTCGGAGAATATTTTTTTACATCAATTTTTATCTCATATTTTTAAAATTTGAATAGTTTTTCTTTTAAAATTTTGAATAGTTTTTCTTTTAAAAAATGTTTATATAAATATATATATATACACACACATATCGAATTTGATCCTAAAATACGTTAAACATACTTTAGATTTTTTTGTGACAATATTTAGTAGAAATTAATAGTTGAATTTCTTGTGACAAAAAATGTGATCACATAAAAATAAAATGACCATTAGCGAAGAATATTTTCGTCACAACAAATGAAAATATTATTTACGACACTATAGGTATATTAATAGTGACAACGTATTTGTTAGAGATCCTAAATCGTCACAAATATAATAGTTTTAGTGACGAAAAAATCATCACAATTAACTTAAACAATAGTGTTAATTAATTTTTTTAACACAAAAAACTTCATATTTGTGACAAAATGATTGATAGTTACAAAAAAAAAATCACGATGTCGTAATTTTTTGTAGTACAAACATAATTTACTTGGTATATTAAAACTAGATTGGAGAAAGTCAGGCCTATATTAAACTGTTTTTTAATATATATTCTTTTGTTTCTTTTGGTATTTTTATGTGAAAAATAGTTGTTTATTTGGTAAATGATTGATATATATATATGGAATATTTTTCTTTGCATTGTAGATTCGGGCTACACCAATGCGATGATGATGATTTAGTATTTGGGCATAGTTACTTTTAAATGTTTTAATAGGTTAATATTTTGGCTTAATAGAACAAAATTTTTTAGTATTTAATAGGTTATTTTGAAGTATTTATAAATAATAATTTTGTTTGATAAAATCATGTTAAATTTTAATTTTAAAAACCTTTTAAATTTTATCTATAATTACTAAAAAAAATCTATACATATCATTTGAAATTGGGTAGGAAAAAATAGAGTTTTTAATATTTTATTAATAAATAATTTTATAGTATCTAATAGGTTATTTTGAAGTATTTATAAATAATAATTTTGTTTGATAAATTCATGTTAATTTTTAATTTTAAAAACCTTTTAAATTTTATCTATAATTACTTAAACCATATATACTACGTATTTGAATTTTTTTTTGTATCCAAATTATCGACACAAAAGGTAAGATGTATAATTGTGATGGATACTAAATTGTCACAATTGAAATTGTAATAGTAAAAAAAATAATTAGATGTTACAACTAATCCAAACTATTGTATCAGTTAACTTTTTTAGCATAAAAAACCCAATAACATGGTTAAAAAAAATTAATTTTTGTGGTAATATTTAGTGGGAACTAAATGGTTGAATTTTTTGTGACAAAATCGTTGTAACAAAAAGTATATGTTGAGTGATGGGGAACACTTTCGTCACAATAAATAAAAAATTATAGTGATAACAATATTTTTTGTCATAATTACACAACATTCTCATCAAGAAACTTTTGGCATAGAATCTTGTATGCTTTTAGTAACGAACATTGGACACAAAAGACAATTTGCCACTGTTAATATATTAATAGTGACAATTTAATTGTGATATATACTAAATTGTTACAATTATCACTATAATAGTGACAAAAACAAAGTTATCACAATTAAGTTAAACAATAGTGTCAGTTACCTTTTTTGACACAAAAAACCTAATATTTGTGGCAAAATAACCGAGTGATACAAAAAAGTTGTCACTAAAAATCTTAACTCTTGTAGTGATGGGACGACCCAGATGCTTCCTTGGTATTGAGTTTCCATATGCTCTGAGGGGTCTTGTATATGTTAAAGGAGCTCCTGATAAAGGTCTTCTCTATAAGAATCATGGTCACCTGGATATTGTAGCCTATTCTGACTTGGGTTATGCTGGCGATAGAGGAGATAGAAAGCCTACGTCGGGTTTCTGTATGTATGTTGGTGGAAACTTGGTTGCTTGGCGAAAGTAAGAAGCAGAATGTGGTTTCAAGATAAAGTGCTGAAGCAGAGTACAGATCAATGATACAGACATCTTGTGAGATGGTTTGAGTACAATCTCTTCTATCTGAGTTAGGATTTTCCATCACGATACCTACGCAGATGTTGTGTGATAATCATGCCGCTATTTTTATTGCAAACAATCTAACATTCCATGAGCGTAACAAGCATGTGGATGTTGATTGTCACTATGTTTGTGATATGGTATTAAAAGGAGCCATCTCTATGCCATACACCCAATTGTCTGAGCAACTGGTGGATATCTTCACCAAAAGTTTAAGTGTTAAAGTTTTTAGTAATCTATGTAACAAGCTGGGGATGTTTGATTTATATGCTCCAGCTTGAGGGGGAGTGTTAAAGTTTAGATCGGTTGATAGGCCATATTGGACCCATACCACAAAATCCTAATATTTTTTTATATATACCCTTAAACTTTTTTCCTGATTGATATCCAAATTATATTTCCTACTCTCACATTATAAATTACCATTTTTGAAGATTTTGTGAAGAATATGAACGAGATGTCAGTATCGGTTGCGAAGTTTAATCTGGGAGGAGTCGATGATGATGGTTCGCGCTACATGACCATTTTCGATTAAGTCAACTAAATTGAATTGAACTCCGTTAATAGTTCGGTTCCTCCATGAGGCAAGATCGAATGATCCTTGCAAGATTATGAATCCTTGTTCATAGAGACATCAAACATCTTTGTGCCCGGGTTCACATAATGTAATTCCTCCTAATGTGAGTCCATCAAGAATTCTAGCTTATAACTGGAGCAACTATCTTATAGTCTTTAGTTCAACTATTTGTTGTTCCTGCTTTTTCTACATAACTAATTTAAAAACTTTTTCTTTGATTGCATTGATTTTTTCAGTAGATATATTTCATATATTTCTTCTTTTTATTTTTCTATTTTTTGGATAAATTCTTTCAACTCTTCATTTCTTCTTATTTTTTCTGCTAATTCTTTTCCTAATTTTTTTCATTCTCTTTTAAGATTTTTTAATCCTGTTTCTAGAAATTTGATTTTTTTTTATCTTGTTCGATGAAGTATTCCACTGTATGCGGCTTCAGGACTTGACGAGGTGAGAAGATTATTCTTGATATGAAAATAGGTAGTCAGGGCATCGAGAATTGGGATAAGATTTTTAAGATTATTTTGGGAGGCCCAAATGTTATCTAAGAAGATGTAGTGATGATCAGTGATTGGTAAAGGGGTGTTGAAATGAAGATTTGAACCTACAGGGGAAGCAAGGAGTTTCAGGGTAGGGCCTAAGGGAAAGTTCTTCCTTTTCTATGTGCAAAAACACAAAAAGAAATTATTAATCTCATAAAAGATTGCTATATACTACAGGTGATTGGAATCAACTTAGTTTATCCTATTCTTAGAAAACACAAATGATGCTACTGGTTTTGCAGTCACTATTCTAAACATTCAGAGACACAAGCCACAGGTTTGCCGAAAAAGGGTTTTTGATTCCCACCATAACAAAAACTCAGAGGAATCATGTTAATTAAGCAAATTATATGAGTTATAAATAAGTCATACATTTTTTTAGGAAGCAAGTTAGGCCTGGTTGATATGATTACGTAAAATGAATATTATGTCATTATATTCATTAATTAAAAAAGTAAAATTTATATAAAAATATTTATTTTTATTAGTATTAATTAGTTAAGTCATCTATTAGCTTAAAACTAAATAAAGAATTTAAGGTATGAGTTTGTAAATTTTGTTAACAATTTAATTTATACCTAACATAAATTCCTCCAAATAAAAGAATAAATAATAAAAAGAAATATAATTACCTAATTGCTTATTCAACTTTAATTTAGATTGTAGGAGAGTAGCAAAAGAGATTTTAAAAAGAATTTGATAATGTGTATGCCATAGTTGCCATATCAATATCTATTTGTCATGTCATCAATATATGTAAATATAGCACATCATTAAAAAGAGCCACATACCCACTCTTATTGATGATGCAAATATAACATATCATCATGGTATGTGGCTCTCTTTGATGATGTGGCATATCTTTGTATGCTGAAGCAATGAACTGGTGTTGATATGCAAATCCGTCGTATATGTCATCAAATTCTCACCAGAACCCTATTGTTACCCTCCCAATGAACAAAATTTGAAATTGAGTGATAAAAATTATATAAATTGAAGTTCGATATTCAAAATAAAATATAACCATATCACTATATCCACTCAAAAAATTAACAAAAATTTTTATCGAATCGAAATAATCAAACCTCTGCAAAGTAGAAAAGTTTTACAGTATAAAATTTCAAAACTTAAAACTAGAACAATAGCTTCTATTGATCAATAAGTAATTAAATGGAATAAAAATGAATTCCTCAAAATAAATAATAAATAATTAATGGTAAACATTAATAAATTTCTAAACTTAAAATAATTTTTTTTAAAAAACCATTTAACTTCTTTTTTTTTTTAATTAAAATCCAGTGGCCGCATTGGAGGGAAAGGTCTTATTTATTCTTTTCCTCAGAAAACACAATTGTTTCTATCCATAAAAACTCAAAAACTTGCTGCTGGAATTAAGATTACAAAAAAAATCCAATTTATCATATGAATAAAGTCATTGGTTCTCAAAATTTTAAAAAATAATTTATTAGTCTAAAGATATAATAATTTCCCCATTTATCAATACAAAATATACTGATTTCATTGATTTTTATTACATCTTAGAAAATACATATTGCTATTTTTTCAAGTATCAGCACCTAATGTAATTGCGCACTCTTTTTGTGGTTATAAATGTAAACTTCTCAAGTTTTAGTGGGGGTATAATGTTTTTACTTTCCAAAATCCAAAGAACCCACTTATTTGTTTCTAAATTTCAGGGTGGAAACCGGAAAGAAATCTTTTATTTGAGTGAGACAAAAAGTTTGATTTAATTATTACTAATAAAATATTTAAATATATTAAAATTTTAAATTTATTTTTATCAATAATTATCAATATTTATTGATGTTAATTTTTAAAATAATTTTTAAAAATTAATTTTAAAAAATATATTAAAAATAAAATTAGTCATTATCCATTTATCCCAGGTTGTTTAGTGGTGAAATGGTACTTATACCACAACCAACATACTCGTATGTTTTAATTACTAAAATTTGGCTTAATTAATATTTATAAAAAAATATTTTAAAATTTTATAAATAGTTATCAATATCTATTGTAATTATTTTTTTAAAAATTATTATTAAATATATTTATGTAACGTTTTTTTTTATAAGAAATAGTATATTCTAAAGTGTGTGGTTGTTTGAGGTGCTTTACCCATATTGTTAAGGAAAAAAAGTTCTCATGCCCAATCAAACATGATACGTTTAAATTTAATTTTACTTACAAAAATCTTATTTAAGTAGTACAATAAAAATGAAATATATTAAAATTAAATTTTATTGTTTAAAAAAAGTAAGCCATAAGTGCTAGATATTTAAAAAAAATCAGTGACATGTTATAGTCTCATTTTTAATGAGTTTTAAGGGTTAGATTTCCGATCTTTCCCAAAATAAAAGAGACTTAAACTAAACCGTCGTTGATTAAAAATTATTTTTAATCAATAATTAGGAGTATTTAGTAATATTAATCCTTTTAAATTAATCATTAAATATATTTATTTTAAAAATAAACTAGTTATCCCAAAATTGTTTGGGTGTAAAAATACCACTTATCCCCAACCAAACATAGGATGCTTTTGTTCAGAAAATATCAGGAGCAAGGAGTCAGTAATTATGCATTCGTTCAAGGGTATAAATTCAAATTTGTCATAAATTTTATCAGGAAAGGGGTTATCTAGTAATTTAACAAACTTTAAAATTTATTTTTTGTGAGACATAATAAAACTTTTTCTACTAGTCGAAGGATGAGTTTGTAAATTTGAGTTTTATTGAGGGGTTTTCTAAAATAAAAGATCATCAAGGAAAGGAAGGTGGTATGGAAAGAGGGTTCCAGTTGCGGGCACTCGAAGCTTTCCGGTTTCAACTCCGCGGAAAAAGAAAGGAGAAATTTTGGAGATAAATTCGAAGAAAAATCTCAAATAATTTGGTCAAATCGCTTTCTTCTCAGATCTAGGTATGATCTCTCGCTTGATCCACTCCTCGCATCTGCTGTTGCCTGTGAGGATCTGCTGTGGAGGTTCAGGGTTTTGTTTTGAAGTCTTTGATGCGGGTTTTCGTTGTGTTTTTTGTGATTTTTGTAGTGTTTTCTTGGGGTTGGAATGGGTTGAGATTAGTTGTTTAGGGTTTTGAGTTTGTTGATTTGTTGTGATGGAATGCTAGTTTGAATTCACTTTTTTTTTTAGATTCGTTTGAATTTAATGGGTTTTCTGTGCAGATGTGGTTTTGAGAGTTGATTTTGGTGCAATTTGATGAGTGCATGTTGCTTGTGGTTTGTGAATTTGATTCTTTTGTCAATGGATTGTTGTTTTTGAATCTGAGGGTTCTAGCTTTGCCATGTATTTGGGTAATTGAGAATCGAGTAGACTGGGATTTTTGTTTGTTGGAAAATGTGCTTTTTGGTATTATACTTGTTACTTCAAAGCTGCGTTTTGAGGTGATTTAATGTAAAAATGCAGGCTTTTTTATTCTCCACTTTTTGTACTGGCTTTCTGTTTCATATGTATTATTATTTGTTTATTTTTAGTTTTGTTTTATTTCACTTGCTGCATTGGTCTCTGATTCACATAGAGCTTGGTTTGGGATCATATAGAGTTTTTATCCATCTACCTTTTGGTTTTCAGGGAGGATGCTGTTGTGAGTGAGATGGATTCTGCTAGGAGTTGGTTCCAAAAGCTGCAACTTAAAGATAAGCATAAGTCTCCTACCAAAAAGAAGGGGATGGAGACCATGGCACAGAAGCCTCCTACAGATGAGGCCCCTTCCAACATTACAAAGCAGAAGGTTGCTGCTGCAAAGCAGTATATTGAGAATCATTACAAGGCCCAGATGAAAAATTTGCAAGATCGAAAGGAGAGGTAACTGACCCCTTTTGTTTTTCCACTTTATTGCCCAAAAGTTCAATCATGGAGGCCTTTAAATAAATTCTGTCAAGTGTGTGGCAGTAGAAAACTTTTTGAGTTTACAATTAGTGTGTCTTGTTTTTTCTTTCACATACGCATTCTGAGGCATGCTGTCTGAAACAGCCTTTATGTTTGCTAGTAAATCAGTTTGAATGTGGTTTTTTGGTTTGGGCTTTGGGCTTGATGAGATATATATTATAACTTAATGTTAACATAAATGTTTTATAAGAAATTATGTAAGACTTTGGGTATGAAATTACCAGACACTGTTTGTGTTGGACTAACTTTTATGCATAACACGTTGGAGAAAGGCTTATGAATTTCTGGTGCTAAAACTAAATCATGTGATGTTTCAAAAAAGATGTTTATGATTTGTAAATTGTTTTGGTGAAACCTTAAACCTAATTAATATGTACTTAAGTAAGAAGAAATTATTTGCAAGAAAGACCAGCAAGGAATAAAAATCACAGAGAATTCATGCTTTCTTTGGTTTGGATCTCCTTGTCCATATCATAACTAAAGCCATATGTAGGAAGCCTTATCCCCACCATCTACTGCCATCCTTGTGCCTAAGTAGTCATGTACTTAATTAGGGAAAATTATAGTGTGAGAAGCATTGTATAAGATTTACAGAGAATGTATGCTTGTTTTGGTTTTGATCTCCAAATGCATAGTGTAACCATGGGCATACCTTGGATTTGCTGTAGTGTTATGGTCCATTTACTGCAACATTATTATGTCAAAATCTCCAATTAAAGCCTTAATTATTACTGAAAAAACATCTTGTCTCAATTCATACTTAGAATTTATATTTCCAGAACTAGTTGATAATCTAGTATCAATCCTTGAAGATTTCTGTCGACGTATATGAGTTGATAAGAGGATGCAGGTTAATGTTGCTTAGGCTCCTTGTGAGAGTTGAGATCATATGTTTTTCTCTCCAAGCCAATGTAAATGGATAAGTAATCTCCTTTCTCTATATTGTGATTCATTTGTCTTAGCCTATATTATTGAGCAAGTGACAATAATGTGCTATCTGACAATTTTCTCCAGAGATATTGCAGACTTGTTCATTAATTGGTAATCCCTCTCTATGGCTTGTTCATTTCTCTTCAGAAATTGTATCAACTTTCACTTCTCGGTATTCTACAGTAAAAGTTTTGTAATTTATTTGATGTTTTCCTTTTAGATGTATTTCCTTATAACTCTTTCAATGCAGTATATTTCCTAATTCCATCGCTCCCTTCTAGAAATTATTGAAGACAAAAGATTTGATTATAATCAAGAAAAACTCGCTATAACAAACAAATGCAGAACTCTAAGCATAGCATTCTTGTGGAATGGCTGCATATTCATTGGAACTTACTGATTTGGTGATTTTAATATTTTTTCATGCATAAATGTCAAGTTGTTTAGTATTAAGAAAGAAGGAAAATAAGTTAATCCCTTCTTCCTATTAACCTAATCTCTATAGAGTGGATTACTAAACATTATTTCGCTATAAACTAGTACTCCCCGCAAAGTATTAGTTTAAAAGAGAATAAGTTAAGTTGGACTTTAATCTTAATCCATCCATAGTCCTCATTTACAGACTAGGTTTATATCAAGAAATTGAAAAGTAATATTTGCATGGTAGAAAATATAGTTTACCTGTTCTTGCCATCCATCTATGGAAGCCACTGTTCTTTTTTTTTTGTGTCTTCCTTAAGACATCCTTAGCTTTACCTATCAAAGGGAAAGCATTGAGGACTTGATCTATAACAAGTGTGTAGCAAGAATATTTCCTGAAGAAAGGCATACTTTTTAATTCATGTACTCCAAGGAACATGGTTCAATTTCAACCCATCTCCTTCACTCTATTCTTTCAGCATGTTTTTTGGTTCTTTTGCATTATGTTTCTTGTATTCATTAAATTGATTTTATCAATTCACTTTGTATATTGTTACTCAATTACATTTTCTTTTCCATTTTCAAGTAACTGATGTGGTAACTGATATAGGAAAACTTTGCTGTTCAATTTTTGATTAATCTTTTGTATTATTTTAGACGCTGGGTTCTGGAGAGGAAGCTTGCTGATGCTGAAATTTCTGAAGAGGAGCAGAATAATTTATTAAAGAACTTAGAAAAGAAGGAAACCGAATACATGCGACTCCAAAGGCATAAGATGGGAGTTGATGATTTTGAGCTTCTGACTATAATTGGCCGGGGAGCTTTTGGGGAGGTTTTTACCTATCTATGTCTCATGATGGTTTTTGTAAATTACATCAAAGGATTTAGACAACATTTGTTGATTTTGCTCTTATACTTGAATTTACTAATGGAGCTTTATACTCATTTTTTTTAAAAAAATTTAAATCCTGTTGATTTTTTATTCTTATTCTGGAACATCAATTAAACTCATTTCAAACCTCAAATAATATTAATATCAGTAGTACAAGAAACTAGGCGTGGTAATACTAAACGGCAAGCTTCTGTTTAGTCTCGTGAACATCTTATTCTCTTTTAAGTCTGTCAAGCAAACAAGAGATTGATGATTGTCATTTGTTAGACTAGAGCATCAATGGCGAAGCTAGTAAAACAATAAAAAGATTGGAAATAATCTAAAAAATAGGGAAATTTGACTTTGCAAGGCACTTTTACTTCACAACACCACACTCTACTTTTGTACTTTATTTCTCTTTATTTCCCTTTCTTTCCTTTGTTCTCACTTGGGAAAGAAAATGCGAATGAATTTGCCGCTTGATACGAGGAATGCATCAAAATAATACAACTAGGCACATTTATGACATTCTTTTTCAAGCTTTTATTGTTGTCATCCTTGGTTTCTAGTGCATGAATAAACTTCTATCCATATTTGTTTGATGTGATCGGTTGGTTGACTTGTTTGGTTATTTAATTTCTTTCACTTCTATGGACAAGATTCGAGGAATGTCTACTTAATTGTTGACTGTGGTTTTCCTGTTTTTGTTTTTCGTAAAAGACAACTTTTGCCAATGATTGCATTTGGAGATATGTAGAGGAGAGAACATAAAGCTTATTTTATTCTTGTCAATCAACTTTCTAAATGTAAAAACTTATGTGCTTCAATTTGCCAAACACTTGCTAAATCCATATTCAATGGTGCGACTATATTTCATATTCTTGTACCTAGCATTATGAAAATTGGAGGATACCTGTATTTACTTGGAAATGACCTGCCTTTTCTTTTTGGCTTCCATTCTTATTCTGATACTGCTTAAGCTGAAATTTTGATATCAGGGAAGCAGTGTTTCCTTCTTTATCCATCTCATTACAATTCCTATTTTCTCTGTTAGTGTGTTTCTGACATCTGTCAATTTTTTATGCTAGTTAATAGTTAACTAACACATTAAAACAAAATTGCAAAATTTTTGGCTCTAAATGTTTTGCTTGTTTTCCCTCTCTTGAGTTATACAGGGCACCTTCTTTTAATGATATTCTCACAAATCATGCTTTGATTTTAATCACTAATATTTGATATAATTCAGGTGAGACTCTGTAGGGAGAAGACCACTAGTCATGTGTATGCAATGAAAAAACTCAAAAAATCTGAAATGCTTCGCAGGGGGCAGGTAGCATGGCATCCCATTACTTTTTTTTATTACAACAAATTTTCTTATATCTTCTAAGCTTTTTATTTACTTCTATAGGTGGAACATGTGAAAGCCGAAAGAAATCTCCTTGCTGAAGTTGATAGTGCTTTTATTGTTAAGCTATACTGCTCTTTTCAAGACCAAGAATATCTGTATCTTATCATGGAGTATCTTCCTGGTGGTGACATGATGACTTTGCTCATGCGCAAGGATACACTCACAGAGGATGAGGCCAGATTTTATGTTGGCCAGACTGTTTTAGCAATTGAATCTATTCACAAGCACAATTACATTCATAGGTATAAACACTTGGGGATTCCATGTTTGACTAATCTGTAATATCCATGCACTTACATGATGTTTTGGGTCCTTTTAATAGAGATATAAAGCCCGATAATTTGTTGCTAGACCGAAATGGCCATATGAAGTTATCAGATTTTGGATTGTGCAAACCTTTGGATAGCAGTAATCTACCCAATCTAAGTGAACCTGACACAGCAACAAAGAATCTACTGGACAGTGAAAAAAGATCATGTGCCTCCCCTGTACCCAAGCGCACACAACAAGAACAGTTGTTGCATTGGCAGAAGAACAGGCGGATGTTGGTAAGTCTTTTCTACCATTTCCTTTGGAGCATCCCTTTATGTTTCTTAAATAAACCAGAATGCCTACATTGAATAGTGGTAAATGCTCTTCTAAAGAAGGTAGAAAACCAGGAATAAGGAATATGACACTTATAATTGTATTGACCTGACATGATGATTACTAAGTGGACTATACCCAGTAGAGAAGACAGTATGTCTGCTTTAGAGTATGTTACTCTACTGGTTGTATGGTGTGTACTTCATGTCGTCTCTATCCTTGCAATGTTTTGGGTGTATCAGGTTGATTTGTCATGTAGGGGTTATCAGCAACTCACGGGTACTATTTTCTTAGTGCCTGTGTTTTGCATATTTGTTTAATCAGGAAGGAAGACAATAGCTAGAGATTTAATTGTTGAATAGTTTATAAACTGCAAAAGATCGCAAATAAATTATATGAAATTTATAGGGATCAGTATATCGGTGTGGAGCATATAGCTAACTTGTTCTGATAGTTGTGGCATTGCATTATATTTGGATAAACTATCCACTTATGTTGTATTGCTGGTTATTTAACATGGATTATTCCTAGAATTTATGTCAAGTCATGTATACCTTGTAAAGTTCTGAAATTTCAACTTGATTAGCTTGGGATTGGGCATAGCCATTACAAGGATAGTTTTATGTTGCTAGTACACATTTTTTATTTTATTGTAATATGACATCTGTTTGTGAACTCCTGAAGCCTGTGATTTTAAAGATGGCCTCTGATCTTCCTTTTACCATCTCAGACAATTTGCAATTTGAGATGCTTCATATTATCTGTATATCTATATTGCATATGCCAACGCATTGATTCAGTTGCCTCTTATATTTTACCTGGCTCAGGAATTTGCTGCAATTTACTGTTACATCTAGGTTTTGGTTTGCATCTTGTACAAATTTGTTGTCTCATGGTTTTCTTTTTGATATGCTAATCATTTTTTAATGCAGGCATATTCAACGGTTGGTACACCTGATTACATTGCTCCTGAAGTTCTGTTGAAGAAAGGATATGGAATGGAGTGTGATTGGTTAGCCACATTGTCTTAATTTAGCTGTTGTACGGTATTATTAATATCTGATGGTAAACATTTGTATCAGGTGGTCGCTGGGTGCAATTATGTATGAGATGCTTATTGGATACCCGCCATTTTATTCAGATGAACCAATGTCAACTTGTAGAAAGGTGTGCATCCTTTTTGTTTGACTCATGTATCTTTCAGAGTTCACATATACACTAATGTTCTTAAGCTGTATAATGTAAATTGTATCCCTCTGTTATCCCCTTTTGTTTCATATATATATATATATAAGGGAACTGCAAATTTTTAGATTGATGTTTTTCTGAACTTTGCATCTGTCTGCAAGAGAAGTTTAGGGGATTATTGATTGGCAATCTGTTCTAGGCTTCAGAAATACTTGAATAAGATTCTTAGGGTGTTTGATGTCTATTGTCTATATTTTCCTGTTGAATTATTTTTTAATGTTTGTTGTGTGCCTCCTATGCTATGGTGTCCAGGGAGATTTGGTAGCAGCATAGAATCACAGCCATTTATATGGATATACTTCAATGTGCTTAAACTACCATCGTAGAGCAATTTTTAATTTCATATCTTTCGACTATTCTTCATCCCTAGTCTATGAAAATATGGATCTTATAGAACCTTGTTTGGTTTTCTCCACAGTTGACTTTATCCAAAGAAGTTGGTCAACCATATATTACAGTTTTGTTTTCTTGTGGGATCAAGTCATCTTTTGAGATGTCATAACCTATTATCTCCTGAAATGCTTTAGTGTTAGGTGATTTCATTTTGTTCCCATGATCTTTCAAAGTCATTCGACTTTTATGTGTGGTTGAATAAGGCAGGCTTGCTTGTAGCCACATTGATATTCTTTCTTCAAGACTGATTGCCACATCACATCACAACAATGTTTATGTTGCCTGCACTATGTAGATTGTTAATTGGAGAAATCACCTTAAATTCCCTGAGGAAGCAAAGCTTTCACCTGAAGCTAAAGATCTCATCAGTAGATTGCTCTGTAACGTAGAGCAGAGGCTTGGCACCAAGGGAGCCCATGAAATAAAGGTTTGCCTGCAATTTATTTCTCTGTTTAATTTTCTTTACAGTTTGAAACTCACTGTAGCTTTTGGTTTCAGGCGCACCCATGGTTTAGAGGCATTCAGTGGGACAAGCTATATCAGATGGAAGCTGCCTTTAAACCTGAGGTTAATGATGAGTTAGACACCCAAAATTTTGAGAAATTTGAGGAGGTATGGCTTAGCAACTTATTTTGAGACCCTTGTCAATTTTTGTTGTTCATTTGGGGAAGAAAAACTGTTTGCCGTTTATTGTTATGTTTTGGTAACTATGAAAGGCTAATCCATTCTCAGTCTGTTTGCTTTTGAGCTTGTGTTCTGTGAAACTTTTTCTGATGATTTGAGTGCCTGAAATTGGGATTAGTGCTGGGTCTGCTGACAAAAATTAGCCACCATCCAGTTCTCAATGGTCAGTTTAGCGATGAGTGCAATTAGACTTTGGTTTGTCATTTCAAAAACTTATTGAAATTCTTCAAACTGTGTCCTTCACCTCTAATTTTGTCAAATAATTCAACTGACACCAAGTTTTTGAAGCGCATGTTTCTTACTGTTGTGAGAAAGACTGAATGTTTGTAAACAAAACTCAAGTAAAGAAATTCCTTTCGAGGTCTATTATTGTTCATTGGTTTCTGTTATACTAATATGAAAGATCTGTGTTACAACGCAGTCTGGAGCTCCAATGCCTACTTCTTCAAAATCTGGACCGTGGAGAAAGGTACTTAGTGGATCTTTGATGTTAATTATTTCTTCTGCTGAGGCACTTCTCTTAATGTTGTAGTTTCTGTTTCTGACCTTGCGGCAAGTTAATTTTTCTCGAACATGAAATGTTGCTGGAAACTCATGTAATATGTTTCATTTCCATGTTCAGTTGTTGATATTTTGAAATAGGATGTGTTTTACCAAGAGGTACATCACCATCTTCTTATTCAGTTCTTCAATGTTGTGTATATTAAATTTCCTTAAACAGATGATTGCTACAGAATCTCTTTCGACACAAAAAATGTAGAGCAATAAACATTTTTCTTCTCACCTGATTACAGTTGTTTTGGCTTATAACAAGTCATTTGGTTCCTAGTCAACCTAGAAAACTGATTTTGTCTGTATATGCCATTCCTTTTTAGATTAGCAAATTCATAATCTGTTCCTAACTGAAGTTGATTTTGAGCAAGCATAAGTTTTATTTTTCTTACTAAATCAATAGAGCAATGGCTGAAAATAGCAAAAATTTGACTGGTTGAAAAACCTTTTCCCAAATGCTGTCTAATTCTGAAATTGTACTAAAAAGCAAATCCAGGATGCCGCTGAACCCTAGAATCTTCATTTCTTAATCTCTTGTGTCACTAATATTCAAAATTTATCATATTTGCTACAGATGCTTTCCTCGAAGGATGTTAACTTTGTGGGCTATACTTACAAGAACTTTGAAATTGTTAATGACCCTAGCATCCCTGGCATTGGTCAGCTCCCTGCTCCTCTTACTCTGAAATCCTGATTAATTTACTAAGTGTATTTGCGAAGCTGCTTCTTATCAAACAACTGATATCATGTATCAATTCTCTTTGTGCAGCAGAGTTGAAGAAGAAGAACAACAAACCAAAGAGACCATCCATCAAGTCTTTATTCGGTAGTCCACCAAAATTCCTCTTATTTTTCTCCATCCCCCTCTTTTACCTTTCCAACCAATCTCATGTCTGTTTTCATAATTGCTGTGTTATGTCAATCTAGAAACGGAAGCTACTGCAGATCAGCCGGTCCAGGGAAGCTTTCTAAAATTATTACCGACACACATGGAGGTCTCTGAAACACCCGAGCCATCACCACACTCTAGCAGGTCATCATCTTCATGTGACACACAAGCTCGACATCGATAACCCTCTTGAGTACCATAACAATTAATTGTTAATAGTCAAATTGACATGGAGAACCTGGAGTTTTTCCTTTTTTCCGTTCATTGTTTCGTATTTTGAGGTATTGTCACATAAAACCTGTGTATCTGCTCCTGCTTATCCTCAAGAGGGATGAGTTTGACACCCCCCCTTGTTGTAAATTTGTGCTTACTATCAAACGACTTATCGATTGTTTCTAATTGTCATCTGATCACTGCTGTAATGATAATGCTATTCTTTTTGTTTCGAACAATACGAGTTTGCAGCTCGTCATTTGGATGCAAAATGAATTTGGTTTTATGACTTAAAACTGTTTAGGTTGCAGCTGTGTCTATCATGCCTATATTTTGATTGAATGGAGATGGTTTTACAGATTTTGAGGAATGCCTTATTTTCACGTAAGGGTAAATTGTTTATTGGTCCTTAGATGTTTTAATTCTTTAAACTTTTCCAATTATCATATAGTCCCTCGTTTTTGGTCAATTTATTTCTGGTATCCACTAAAACCTACAGTGGTTTCAGGAGAAACATTTTACTGGTCATTTTAATTATAATCTTAAGAGAATAAATATTTTTAATATATATATATATATATATATATATATTTTTAAAAAATTAAAAGATAGAGTAATGTAATTTATCTCAAAATAGTGTTTCGAACGCAACTCTGGGGATGGGGTTAAACATTACTCCTCAATATGGGGTTAAGCATTACTCTTAAAAATCTTAAAAATATTGAGAGATTACGATGGTAGAATCCCAAGAGTTGTAATTATCAACAATAATTTTTATATTTATTGAGATATAACAAATGACCAAAAATTGAAAGTTTAACATCTGACCATACCCCGTGGAGTAAACTTTGATATGTAAGCAAAACTGAATACCATGTGGTCCATGTTTAGAATGTAAAATTTTGTAAGCTTTATCTTGAGAAACTTTATATATATATAAATTTTTTTTGAACAAACTACGTGTCAGACACTGCACACATATGAAATTAATATCTTTACATATCTGAACAATTACTTTCTGTGAGCTAAATTTTTTAATCAAAATCACTTTTAAATTATAACCTCAACTCATTATTGTAAAATTTAATTATTTTCATAAATTTATTTATTAGTTAAAATTTTTAAATATATTATACTCAGTCAGTCAAACACAACCATATTGTTTATACTTTATACAATTAATTGACAAGTTTATTTTCTAACATAATTCTGATTATGTTAAACTTTTTTTATTTCTTAATTTTGTAATTCCCTAATTTTCCCTTCTTTTTTTTTTCTAATTTACAAATTGATTTTTTTTTTAAATTTTTTTTTAACACTTATTTTTTATTGGACACTCATGTTATCACATTCTTTCTCTCCTCCGCCGTCCCGCCGTCAAGTGCGTTCGCCATGGCCAGGGTTTTGAGCTCTACTCTACTAGGGTTTGGGCGCACCCCTTGTTCTTCTTCTTTTTCTTCTTCTCATTGCTCGTCTTCTCTCTTCCTCCATTGGCAATGGCGCCGGCTCTACTCCTCTGGCTCAAGGTTCAGCATGAGCCTCAAAGCCGGCATCGTTGGCCTCCCCAACGTCGGCAAGTCAACCCTCTTCAACGCTGTTGTGAGTGTCATTTTCTCCCAACTTCATTCCTTATCTATGCTTTTCGTTTTCTCCATTTTTTTGTTTTGGAATTTGTTGAAGAAAATGAAATTTTTTTTATTCCTATGTTAACACATTTGGACTTTTGTTTAGTATTATACTGTTTGTGTTGTGAGAATTTGGCTTTTACGAGTGTTTGGTTACGTGCTGAGTTGAGTTGGATTAATAGTTTGATATAGAGTCAGCATCATTATATCAGTGTGTATTTGCATTTTGTTTTTCATTTGGAAATAGCCAAATCGTCAACCATCAAGTGAATAAAAGATGGACGAGTATCTGAACATGAGTACTTTTTTATTTGTTATGCTAATATGATGTTTATAGAGTTTTATTTGTTTTTCTTTATCCTCGCTCTTTATTAGGACCGAGTTATATTCATTGTCAATATTACACATCTTATGCCTGTTAGGTGCAAATCAAACATGTTATTTTGGTCCAATTTAACCTAAAAAGCTTAAGTTGATAAGATGAGAGACCCAATCTTACATATTTAAATCTAGATTTTTCATATTAACCACTGTGAGACTATTAGTTACGATAAAAATGGCTAGTGTATGACGTGTTTACGGTAGGTGAGCAAATTCTGTGCTTTATAGTTGAGCACTAAGTGCTTCAACATTCTCAAGATTATTATAGAAGGAGAAGGGTTCTCTAACATAGCAACACTTATTGTAGCTGTGGTTGTGTGGTGATTTGGTATCTGAGAATGTAACTTGGGTGTCAATCGTAGGCACACTTCCAACTTTGGGCAATGTTATTGCTATTTTCCCTCATCAATTTCTTTTTGTTTTTCTTTTCTCTTATTGCAATTTGGTCTTTTCCTTTCTTATCGTTGTTGTCTATATACAAAAGTGAATTTATAGGAGATTGACTTTAAACTTGTAGACCTTCGAACTCGGAGATTGAACGAAAGGGGTTTTGAGTTTTTTCCTCCTCAAGATCTCGAGGCTTGTAATAGCATCGAAAATATTCCCCACAAACACTCTGATGGCTAAGTCAGTGAAGAATAAATGCTAGTCTCTCCCTTCGATGTCCCACCGAATATCCTACCCCAATTTAAATGAGGAAGGCTATTTATAGCTGTAGGGTTAACAGTTATGTAACAAGTAAATGCTTTACATGTTTGAGATCGTGGGTGTGATATGAGATAGTGGGGTATTACGTGGTTTAACGGATGTTTGACTTAGTCTACATCACTTACCTCTTTCACTATCATCTTTTCCTTGTTCCTTTTCACTTTTCTTCATGGAGTACTTTTCTATTGAATTGATTCACTACATGACTTTATATTTGGTATGCTGTAATTCCTGATTTTAGACTTTTGAGATGAAATTTCAATTAGTTATGCTTCCTGATCAACACCTCTCTGGACTATGTACACCCTGATATTCTCCTTTTATAGTTGTACATAAAAAAAATGGTTAGTGAGAAACAGTTGAGATATAGATGTTTATATGCTCTAGTAAGATTAAAATGAGGATGATTTTGAAGGATTTGAAAACAGCTAGGTCCAGCAGAATCAAGTGAGACTGGTATTTAGATGATCCATCATTGCTGGACTTCTCATGGTTAATCATTCTGCTTTTGATGGCTACTGAAGTTACTTGTAAGAACAGAGGCATAAGAGATCCTAGCTGAAAACACTTACTGGTATTTGGATTATTTAGTTTATGCAGCTAATCTGTTCTCGTTAACTATTTGACCTAATCCATCATTGCTGGGACAACTTGAATTACATAGTCTCAGATTCACCCATTTGAAATTTATGGTGTCTATATATAATATAGTAAAAGGACTTCCAGATTTATGCATCTTCTGTTTTTTGGCAGCATGTCTTTATCCTTTTTATACAGGAATTTTAATTTTTTGTTGTTTTTGGTTTTAAATAGTGTAAATTCTGTTCATGGCCTTTATGCAATCAATTAGAGTACTGCTATTAACCAACAAGCAAGATGATGCTTATTTGAATGAAATGACCACTTCCTGTTTTTCTCTAACTGTGTTATATATTGTTCTTTGGGGAGTATTGTGCATGTTGTGGGTGTGAGTGTGTGTGTGTGTGTATATATAGGCAGATATATGTACATATGACAACTGCATGAGTGTGACCTTTTATTTTTGCTATTGTGGCCATTTTGTGTTCTCTTCTTAACTCCTTTTCTGAATGTGAAACTTTTGTACTATTGTAATAATTACTTTGCAATTCTCCTTTTCAGGTTGAAAATGGAAAAGCTCAAGCAGCTAATTACCCTTTCTGCACGATAGAACCAAATGTTGGTATAGTTGCAGTTCCAGATTCACGATTAAATGTTCTTTCTAATCTCAGCAAATCTCAGCGTGCTGTTCCAGCATCTATAGAATTTGTAGATATTGCTGGTTTAGTAAAAGGTGCCAGTAAAGGAGAGGTGAGAACTTTGTTTAGTAAATTATATAAAGTATAATTATTGATCTGATGATATGCTGTATATATATAGATATATACATATATTATTGTTGGACTCCTCATGCTTCTTCATTATATTGTAATAGAATGAAACCATTTCTTGTATTTGGGACTAAATATGGAAATCTTATTTTAGTAAATAATCACAAATTGTTATTCTTCAAGCAACCAATTCATGATATATGTGGAGAAGCCTATGGAGATATTCCTTTTACTGTATCGAGGTGGATAGAAGGATAAAAATAAATAAATGAATAATAGAAAGCCAATGACTTCTGGTAAATCATTTTAATTTGTTATGCACCATCTCCTTCAAAACATGATAGATACACTTTTATTTCCATACTGTACATGCTAAAGGCATTATGTGTGAATTGATACCTTGCCAGTGTATTAAACAATTTGGATTTTATTTATGCTAGGCTTGATCCTTGATAACAAACTACATGCAGCTGGCAATAGTCATTTTTATAGAGTGGCGAGTCAATATCAGTACTTTTTCTCTCCACCTATAGTTGTTACCTTTCAAACATTGCTGAAAGTGACTACATTGTTATTCATATTTCTACTCATGATTGTATTCTTCCCCAGTAGAAACAACAAGAACCTTATCCATCTCATTTAGAGACAGGTTGACTGCCAAAATAATGCAAAGTAGGTTAATAAGTTTCATGAACCTCTAACTTCCTAAAACTGTAGGTTGTGGGTAATGACCTTTTTTTTTCAAGTACAAATCAAAATGACTGCCATTTGTTTCAGTGTTTGCTTTAGAGCAACTCTAATAGTGTTACTGAAAATATAATTATTTTTAGAGTCCTAATTGTTTTGTAGAATATAGAATCCAAGTGAGGAATTAGGTGGAAGGGGAAAAGACACAAAATGACGAAGAAAAAATTGGAGGCGTGAGAGTGGGAGATAAAGAGGTGATAATATAGAGAGAGTGCTTGCAGTAGAGAGAAAAGGTGTACTGAGGGAAAAAAATAGAAAAAAGATAGACAGGGAGAGAAAAGATAGTAGGGAAGTTGGTTTGTTATATAGAGAAAGATGAAGTAGTGCGTTTAAGAATGAGAAATTAAAGATAGTTTCAATTTTAGTTATTTTAGTCCAAGCTTGGTTTGATCCATTTAAATTTCAAGCTCAAGTCGAAGTTCTTGGTGCATAAGTGGGCCTTCCTTTTATATCCGTTTTCGAAAAATGCAAGTTCCATGAGATAGTTTCACTTTTAGCAACGAAGTTTGGACTTCCATCTTATATTAGAGTAACTAATGCTCCGACATTGCTTAAAGTAGTAATTGTAGATATGAATGCATAAGTTTGGGCCTCTCATTATAGTAGTTCAATTTTTCGGGTTGAATTAAACCCCAATTGAGTTGTATTTGGTTCACATCCAACATGATATCAGAGTTTGGTTAATTGGTTTATTTGACAAGTTGGCTAGCTAAAATAGACTAGCACGCACAAGAGATGTATTAGTGTAATTAATAGTCCTGTATATGTGAAGTTAGTAAATTTGGATATTAACATTTAAGTTTGGATATCTCATCCTCAAGAGTAATCACATAAAGGTTAGGTTTGGGTGTTTTATCCTATCATTTTAAGCTTTTGGTTGAATCTGACCCAAGTAATTTGTATTTGTTTTGCACCTAACAACTTTCTCCTCTTTTAACCCAATTTAAGGGAAACAAATGACCCTCAGTTTCTTGGAATTTTGGAGGAGGTTTACCCTGTTAACTTGAGAGTTAACAGAAGTGAGAGTTAACAGGTTTTAAAATACATCTCCAATCCAAGATGTATTTGAACTTCATCTTTTACTCTTACTAAGCTTGTGTCACTTAAATTGGTCACTTTATTCTTGTACAACCATATGCCTTTTAAATAATTTAAAGAAAAGAAACGTTAAGTTAATATGTTTAAAATATGCTTGGCCCTGCTAATTGCATGAGTGAGAAGCTTATTCTTTACAGTTATCTTTTACTCATCCCTCATAATATCATGTCTTAATCCTTGAAAGCTCTCAACAAATTGTTGTCTGTCATGCTAACCATATGGAAGTCATGTTCATTTCACCATAAAGGAGATACAGAGAACACTCAGACTACTGTCTTCAATTAGTTGTATTATTGCCTATTATCCAAATATGTGAGAGTGATGAAACAATGATATAGGAGGTTTTATAGAACATTAAATGTGGAATTGATCTGACACTCATGAATGTAGATGCACTATTTAGCACCTCAAAGAGATGAAAAGCTAATGTAAAAATGGATAACAAGAGAAAAGAGATTGTGGAAGGCAAAGAAAATAAAGGAGGTGTAAAGAGAATAACAAAGGTACAGGATGTTTCAAGGAATATGTTGCAAGAACAGTAATCTATCTATGCTTTATTTTCTCTTGTAGAAAGCTAGTGCCTGTTCAACATTGCAGTGCTCTAACCAAATTAGGGCCACTGTCAATTGTGTTTATGCATCACATGGATGAATAGTTGGTCTGAGATTCTAAGTACCAACCTTAAGTGAGAGAAATATGCATTTGAAAATTTCTTAATATAAACTCTACAGTTGATGTCTTATTATGACACTGAAACCATCTCCATATGGACCATATGCTTTTTGTTTCTGTTGCAGGGGCTGGGTAATAAATTTCTATCACACATTCGTGAAGTGGATTCTATATTGCAGGTTCGTATTTCTGTCTTTCTTTGTACAGTTCTCATGCTTTGTTTTCTTATTTTCTTTATAGATAATTGATTCACTCAAAATTTCTCCATTTTTTTTTAATTAATAGTTTGTGGTAAAAAGTATTTAATACTTAGAAAAAGTTTGTTTTTCCATTGAAAGAGTTAGCAAATATCACTATGTGATGGCTTCAGCTATTTAATAATAACAAACAAAATTTTTAACCCTTGTTAAAACTCTTTGAGCAGTTATATTGATTCTTAGCATTTCATTTCATAAAGCTGCAGGAATGGATGGGTAGGCAGAGGTTAATGGTGGAGATTAGAACTGGACTTTCACATCTAGGATAGTGGTGGCATCAGGACAGTGTATTAGAGTTAAATGGCACAGATTAAGTGCAACATATACTTGAGAAGGGCTTGTGAGGATACAAGTATGCATCAAGGAATTTCTTAATTGGAGTTGAAAACCATTAGTAAACTGCCTGTAAACAGTATGAAGTCTTCAAAGATTGATTGCTTTTTATTTTATGTTCAAAAGTCAAAAAACAAGTGTAGAGACCTATTTTGGAATGCTACCTGTATATTTGTGTAATGTAAATATAGTAACCAGCAGGAAATTAGGGATGTTAATTTGTTAGCAGATTTTTCTCCTTGATTGTGTATCATTAGTTAGCTAGTTCTATTTTTGGAGATCCAAAAAGATCTTTAAACGGAATGAAAAGGGCGAATATTTTCTCTTCTCAAATTCTGCATGGTATCAGAGATCTCATTGGAACTCTAGCTCCAGCACCACTGAATCAATTCCTGAGGGTCATCCTCGCTATTCTCCCTTGTTTCCTGTTTTCTGTTCCATATTAATCATGGCTGAAACAAACACAGCTATGAACTTATCTTCGGGTCGCACATCTACTGTCAATCCTTCCGTTCTTGATGACAGTCTTCTTCCTGTGACTAACCACAAATTAAGTGGTCACAATTATTTGCAATGGTCCCAATCCGTTATGTTGTTCATTAGCGGCAAAGGTCGTGATGACTATCTCACCGGTGTTGCTAAGCCACCAAACAAATCCAATCCCAATTTTAAAGTTTGGCGTGTTGAAAATAACATGGTCATGTCTTGGTTAATCGACTCCATGACCACTGAAATTGGTGAGAATTTTCTTCTTTATTCCACGGCTTGGGAAATCTGGGAGGCCGCACGTGAGACTTTTTCCAGCCATGAGAATATTTCTGAACTATTTCATGTGGAGAGTGTTCTTCAAGATCTGAAACAAGGAACCTCATGTGTCACCACCTATTTCTCTAATCTTACAAGATACTGGCAGCAACTAGATCTGTTTGAAACCAATGATTGGAAATGCCCTGATGATGGAGCCACATTCAGAAAGTTTGTGGAGACTAAGCGGGTCTTTAAATTTCTCATGGGATTTGATAAGTCTCTTGATGAAGTTAGGGGTCGTCTTCTTGCTACCAAACCTCTTCCTAGTCTCAGGGAAGCATTTTCTGAAGTCTGACGAGAAGAAAGCCGACGGAAGGTTATGTTGTGACAACCTGAGACTCTTCCTCCTTCTAAAGGTTCAGCCCTCGCAGCTCGATATGTGCAGCCCTCTCACAATGATGTCTCGGCTCAAGCTCATGCTATTCGTGGTCCTCCACAACATATGCACGATAACAGGCCACGTCGAGGGAGACCTTGGTGCGACCACTGCCGAAAGCCTGGGCATCTCAAGGAGACTTGCTGGAAACTTCACGGCAAACCTGTAGGTTGGAAAACTAATCGAGAGCCAAATGAGCGTGAAACTCGTGGTAATACTGCCATCGCTGAAACACCTTTTACCAAAGACCAGCTCGAGGCTCTTCAGCAGTTGATTACTCAAGCTAATGCTCCATCATCCTCTACCATTATTGCTAATGGTAGTATGGCATGCAAAGGTAATACTTCCTTGGCCTTTGGTGTAGCCAAGCCTTACTCAAACATGTGGATAATTGACTCAGGCGCCTTAGATCACATGACTGGCAATTGTGCCTTGCTCACAGCATACCACCCATGCCAGAAACCTATGTTTGTTCAAATAGCCGATGGGACTTATTCTAAAGTGGATGGTGTTGGAACTGCCACTTTATCACAGAATTTAACTTTACATTCTATCCTTTTTGTGCCAAATTTAGATTGCAATTTATTGTCTGTGAGCAAACTTCCAAGTGCCTTGGATTGCATAACAAAATTTTCTGCACACTCTTGTGTTTTTCAGGACTTGGGATCGGGGAGGATGATTGGCAATGCTGAGCTTTGTGCAGGTCTCTACATTCTCAGGCATGACGAGTCTCTTAAAGGAAAGTCTTGTCATTCTATTAGTCTTAATCCAGAATATCAGTCTTCTAGCATTTCCTTATCATCTAGCTTGTCAAATAAAGATAGTGATGTTATGATGTGGCATTATCGCCTTGGTCACCCAAATTTCATGTACCTCGAACGACTTTTTCCGTCATTGTTTACTCATAAAAGTTCAAAATTTTTTCATTGTGATATCTGTCAGTTATCAAAACATACTCGAAGTTCCTATCCTTCTCGACCATACACAACTTCACACCCTTTCTCACTCATACATTGTGAAATCTGGGGCCCCTCACGAGTTGCCGATGTTAACGGGGCTCGATGGTTTTTGCTATTTGTTGATGATCATACTCGGCTAAGTTGGGTATTTCTCATGAAGACAAATCCGAAACAAGTCAAATATTCAAATCCTTTCATGTCATGATCCAAAACCAGTTCAACACAAATATCCTAGTTTTTAAGACTGGCAATGCTATAGATTTTTTCAACTCCATCCTTGGGGAATATTTGCAAATTCATGGCATTATTCATCAAAGTTCATGTGTTGATATGCCCCAACAAAATGGAACATTCGAGAGGAAAAATCATCATTTGCTGGAGGTTGCACGCTCCTTATTGTTCACCTCTCATGCTCCCAAAAGATTCTGGGGTGAAGCAGTCCTCACAGCCACTTACCTCATCAACAGAATGCCCTCCAGGATTCTGAACTTCAAAACTCCAAGCCAGTCTCTTCATGAAGCTTTCCCTACATTTCATCTTATAACCCAACTTCCACTCAAAATCTTCGGTTGTTCTGTGTTTGTCCATATCCATGCCCAACATAGAGGAAAATTGGATCCCCGAGCCACAAAATGTATATTTCTTGGTTACTCTCCCAATAAAAAAGGTTACAAATGCTATTGTCCTCTCACTAAACAGTTCTTTCACTCCATGAATGTCACTTTCTTCGAGCATCAACCTTTTTACCTTAAATCCTCAATTCAAGGGGAGAACATAACAGAATCTCAAAATTGGGATTGGGATTCTCTTATCCAAAATACTTCCACAGATGAGTCACAGATTCTGTCCCCACCTTTACCAGAAATGGTCATCACTCCAGAGTCAGTCGAGTCATCGTCAAATTTACCTAAAACTGTCTCAATTTCTTGTCCTACTAAGGAGACTGAACTCCAAGTCTATTCAAGAAGAAAACATCATCCAGAGCAGTCACAATTACAGCCTGCACAATCTTAGCATAACCAGGATTTTTCCTCGGCTCCAATGTCTATTGAAAATATCCAAGGTAAGGCAGACACTCTTCCAGTTTCTATGTCTGATCAGTTACCAGCTTCAATGTCAGATTTGGACCTACCTATTGCTTTGCGGAAAGGAGTCAGATCCTGCACACATCATCCACTCCAACATCACTTGTCATATGCAAAGCTCTCACCAAATTTCAGAGCATTTGTTACAAAGATTGACCAGACTCTAGTCCCTACCACAGTCCATGAAGCCTTGCAAATACCTGAATGGAAAGCTGCTACTCTTGAAGAGATTAGAGCCCTTGAAAAGAATGAAACATGGACAATTACCACTCTTCCTCATGGCAAGCATGTTGTGGGATGTAAGTGGTTATTCTCTGTAAAGACAAGGCAGATGGTAGTGTGGAAAGATTCAAGGCCCGCCTCGTGGCGAAGGGATTTACTCAATCTTATGGCATCGACTACCAAGAAACGTTTACTCCTGTAGCCAAGCTAAACACTATCAGAGTTCTCATTTCCATTGCAGTTAATCAGGAATGGCCTCTTCTTCAGCTAGATGTAAAAAATGCTTTCCTCAACGGAGATCTTAAGGAAGAAGTGTACATGAACATACCCCTGGGATTTGAGAATGACTCTACAGCTAATAAAGTATGCAAGCTCAAAAAATCCTTGTATGGCCTCAAACAATCCCCTCGAGCATGGTTTGATCGATTTACAAAAGTCCTCAAGAAAGATGGTTATCGTCAATGTCAAGCCGATCACACCCTATTTGTTAAACATATTACAAATGGAAAACTCACTGCTCTCATTGTGTATGTTGATGACATCGTTCTTACTGGAAACAATGTGGAAGAAATAAGCTGTCTAAAGAAGTTACTAGCAAAGGAATTTGAAATTAAGGATCTTGGAAATCTGAACTATTTCCTTGGGATGGAAGTAGCTAGATCAAGCAAAGGCATCTCAATCTCTCAGAGGAAATATGTACTGGACATTCTCAAAGAAACTGGAATGACGGGGAGCAAACCTGCTGACACTCCTATGGATCCTAATACAAAACTAGGAGTTCAAACTGATGGTATAGCAGTTGATAAAAGCAGATATCAACGTTTGGTGGGGAAACTAATCTATCTTGCCCATACTCGTCCAGATATTGGGTTCTCAATCAGTCTAGTTAGTCAATTAATGAACAACCCATCTAACGAACATATGGAGGCAGTTTATAGGATCCTGCGATATCTTAAGAAGGATCCAGGTAAGGGATTGTTTTTCAGAAAAACCACAAATAGAACTGTTGAAGTCTTCACAGATGCAGACTGGGTTGGATCTCCTATTGACAGAAGATCAACATCAGGGTATTGTTCATTTGTGTGGGGGAACTTGGTAACATGGCGAAGTAAGAAACAACCCGTTGTTGCTAGAAGTAGTGCTGAAGCAGAATTCAGGGCATTGGCACATGGCATATGTGAGGGAATATGGCTAAGAAGACTATTGCAGGAACTTCACATCACTATGGAAGGTCCTATTAATCTAAAGA
The DNA here is from genome assembly GCF_009730915.1 of Dioscorea cayenensis subsp. rotundata. Lineage (NCBI taxonomy): Eukaryota > Viridiplantae > Streptophyta > Magnoliopsida > Dioscoreales > Dioscoreaceae > Dioscorea > Dioscorea cayenensis. Next base: position 14,061,775 of record NC_052485.1, on the reverse strand, counting down.
GTGACAGTCAATCAGCTATAGCTATAGCTAAGAATCCAGTTCATCATGATAGGACTAAGCATGTTGAGATAGATCGACACTTTATAAGTGAGAAAATTGAAGACAAGACTATCTCACTCAACTATGTTCCTACACATCATCAAATTGCAGATATCCTAACAAAAGGTCTTCATCGTCCTAATTTCCAAGATTTATGAGTAGCATATATAGCCTAGCTTGAGGGGGAGTGTAGAAACCTATTTTGGAATGCTAGCTGTATATTTGTGTAATGTAAATATAGTAACCATCAGGAAATTAGGGATGTTAATTTGTTAGCAGATTTTTCTCCTTGATTGTGTATCATTAGTTAGCTAGTTCTATTTTTGGAGATCCAAAAAGATCTTCAAACGGAATGAAAAGGGCGAATATTTTCTCTTCTCAAATTCTACAACAAGTACTCAAGCTTTGTTAGTGGTTACAAATCTTGAAGACTCAAATTTCATCTACCTGTTGTTTTCTATCAGGTCAAGGATGATGATATAATCACTTAGGTTATGTTTGGTTCTAGTTGTAAAAACTTGGAATGACTTGGATTTAGGATTTTGAAGTTTGCATTGTGGACTAGAGGCAAAGATGTTATTGCACTTTATTCCAAAGTTGTTAAAGGGGTTTGGCTTGGTTAATTGGTGATAATCCAGGTACCTATAGTGTTGTTGTTGTTGCTTTTTGTTTGCTTTATTCCAATCCAGAGTGTGAAAGTACAGACCCTTACTATCTATGTAGTTACTGTCAGATAGGACCCTTCTAGAAGGAAAGAAAATGAAAGCAATATTTATATTAATAAACCAAGTACCTTAACTTGCGTATCTTTTGTGATTTGCTATTTTTTTTTCTGAGTAATTACTCATTCTTTCATGTATATGTGTGTGAAACTTGAGCTGTCCTACTCAACATGAGTTAATGTTTCACAGATTGTTCGCTGCTTTGATGATAATGATATTGTTCATGTAAATGGGAAAGTTGATCCAAAATCAGATATTGATGTCATTAATTTAGAGCTAGTGTTCTCTGATCTTGATCAGGTATGGATGCAAGGTAATATCTATTGTTATTGCCTATGCTTGGAGGAATTTTTCTATTGGTTACTTTTGAGTTCTTTTTCCTCTCTGTCATCTCTTTATTGAGTCATGCTACAATAACATGAAAACTGCTTATGTCTATCAACATTTGCTGAGGTTTAGGTACAGTTACAGCAATAATGTGACTTCTGTAACTGATGCAGATAGAAAAGAGGCTTGAAAAACTTAAGAAGAGCAAAGCTAAAGATTCACAATCCAAAGTAAAGGTAATTCATACAAATGGATCAATTCAAATTCTAGGTTTTGTTATGAGATGTTTGCATTACTGGGCCCCATATACTATTTAACAAATTTCAGGAGGAAGCAGAGAAATCGGCATTGGAAAAAATTCAACAGACACTCATGGATGGAAAACCTGCAAGATCTGTATCTTTAACAGATTTTGAGAGAGAATCTATACAGCACCTTTGTCTTCTCACCATGAAACCAGTTATATATGTAGCTAATGTGGCCGAATCTGACCTTGCTGAACCAAAGAGCAATCCTTATGTCAGAGAAGTAATGATTGCTGCCTTAGAATTGCAATCTGGCATAGTGACAATTTCAGCACAGGTATGGCATGCCTTCTTCACTCAGTTATGAAGCTTTATTTATTTTTATAACATTGCATTTCAAAAGCATTTTTTCTCTTCCTACCAGGGAATTCGAAAACTAGGATTCCTCTTTAGTCTAGGTTAGCTTTTATAAATATTTTACTGGAGAATTCTAATGTTGGACCAAATTGTTTTTCCTGCAACATCTACTACAAAATGTAGCTACTGTCTTCGCTAAACCATTTTTGCTGGCTGTTATTGTTTTATGTCAAATGTTATAGTTTTCAATGTACTTTGTTCATGCCTCCCTCGTTTTACTTATAAATTGCTAGTATTGTTTTGAACTCTAACCTATCTGGCATCCTCCCTCTTCTTTATGATTTGAAATCCTATCTTCCTCCTTTAAATAATTGAAGTTATAAGTTGCAACTTCTGTGACCCAAAATTCAACATAAGCATCTGGCATGCTTTCACAATAATTATTGGAAAATCTTGATTGCCTTTGTTCCCCCTTTCCAATTCTCAAAAAGAAAGTTTATGGACGTCAAATCTGAAGCATGTGGATGTTTTCAGATATTGTGTTTTGATGAGATATTGTGTTCCATGCAAAATAAACCTGAGGTAGTTTTTTTTAATAACTAAAAAGTCCTCAGAAGTTAAAAAAAAATGCAAGAATTTGAGCTAAGATGTTTTATTGCATGCTAACATATTGTAAGATTTACTATCATCATCACTGTTATTTTTAATGCAAGAGCTTATCATTTAAGATTTATAGGGAAAATTAAACCAGATATAAAGTTGTTCTAAAATCAGTCTGAGCATCTGGATTGGTGCCTTTTTGTTTTGTTGTATCTAGGCTGCGATTAAACGTCAAGTGTTTAAACTCTTAGAAGATGTCAAATAGAAAACAGTTTGTGGTTCACAAAGCTTCTTGAACCATGTAGTGGATAAGCACATTATCCCAATGGGGGGGCTTTCATATGCCTACGGGTCCAAGAGTACCTAATATTTGCATCTGTGCACATTGTTCACAGAACATTTGACTGATTATGTTCTGCACACTATACACAAGAATATGTACATGTGTAAAATATTTATTTTGACAAGGGAGATTTCACATATATATGAAACAAATCTTCAACTATGAAGGAAATTTTACCAAGTTTTAGGCAATTTTTGTTATTTGTTTCCATATCAGGTTGAATCTGAGCTTACTGAGCTACCGCTAGAAGAGAGAATCGAGTATTTAAAGTCGCTTGGTGTTAATGAAAGTGGACTTGGGAATCTGATTAGAGCCACATACAATCTTTTGGGGTTGCGGACTTATTTTACATCTGGAGAGAAGGTGACAGCTTTGGAGCTCATCTTAGTAGAATTCATTTTGAATTAGTTAGTCCATCATGATGCTTCTTTTATTGGCAGGAAACAAAAGCATGGACTATCCTTGCAGGTTTGTGCAACATGTTTATTGTTTTTTTCCAAATTGTAAGGCCAACTTGTGCTAGTATGAAGATCTGATTGGCATTATTGTACTTTTGTCATTAAATAGGCATGACAGCCCCTCAAGCTGCTGGAGTTATTCACTCTGACTTTGAGAAAGGTTTTATTCGAGCAGAGACTGTAAGTACTGTCTACTCATGTGCTGATGGTGTTTCTCTGATTCAGATTTTTTTGCTGGATGCAATTCACCTACAGGAAATTAAGAGATTGATGATAAATAAATACAGTTGCAAGCACTTGATATCAGGAAACTTTTGACTTCCATTTACAATAGTTTGATATGTGCTTTGCTTTCTTTTACAAAGAATGTGATGGCAAAATATATTGCTATATGTCTTTGCTTGAAGAAGATGACTTTTTTTTTAAAATTTCTTTTTTATGAAAATTGCAAGGAGTTATCTGAGATCAACCACCCTTTATATTGCGGTATTATTCGAATTGTATCTGATAAACTATTTTATTGATAAATTTTATTGTGGCATCAGGTAGCTTATGATGATTTTGTTGCTGCTGGTTCACTGGCAGCTGCAAGGGAGAAAGGACTTGTGAGTTTTACAATGCACCTTCATTTTCCCATACTCTGGCTATTGCCACAGAAATAATAATGTCCAATAAATGTTTGATGCTCAATGTGTTTTCCTTGAATGCAGCTGAGGTCTGAGGGAAAGGACTACATTGTTCAGGAAGGCGATGTCATGCTATTCCGGTTCAATGTTTGATAAACATGATAACACTTCCAAGTAAATGATCTTACAGCTTGTGTCTCATTACATGCAAACCGGTGTGGATCCTACTCCTTGCAAATATTCCACATCATAGGTGATTCTTTCACATCAATTTCCTTCAAAAGTCACAAAGAAGGAATACCAGTTTATAAATTATATGGTTTAAATCTCATTTACTCACCAGGAAACATTTTGTCAATGCAGCAATACAAACAATTTGGTTTGGTACATTGGATCATATTAATAATAAACCCAGTGTAGTGGGTCAGCATCTGTTGTTCATACATTTAAGGACAATTTTGTTTTATGATGATTTAGGAACAAGATGGCTTCTCATTTTCTCAGAGCCAACTCATCAGAAAAATCCGAATCTGCTGACAAATGTGATAATTAAGAGGTAAAGAATTCAACTGTTACCATCTCTTCAGAATCTTTTCAGATTATAGTATAATGGACACCAGCAACTCCTTTCTTCAAACTGGTTATATTGGTTAGATAGAATGACACTTCTTTGTCATTGAAAGTGATGCAATTCTATTCTTATCTTGTTGTCTTCCATTTATTGAATGTGGTTGGCCCATATGCTTGCTTCCAAGCTAAACAAGCCAATTTATACAATTCTTTTTCTTTGGTACCAAGCCTGTCATTTTAATTTGTACTTAACATTGATTAGCTATTTTTTTATTCTTATCAGCATGTAAAGGATACAGTAGATATTCTATAAGACAAACTACAGATATATCCTTGCTAGTGAATTTTTATTTTTTACAGGGGTATATATGTAATATGTATGTTGGCTTTTAAATGCCCACTTGGAGTTGGGGAAGAGACCATGTGAATAGTTATAGCTGCAGGTACAGACAAGGGCCTTGTGCCTGAGACTGACTGACCAACCAGACCCGTATTTTGCTTATACACCCCTGCAAAACGTTGAATTATATAATGTTTAGGCGTATTTTTTATCAGAATCTTGATTTTAGAAATACTTGACCATTCATGTATTGGAAGTAGCTGTTACATAGTAAACTATTAGCTATGCAGCTATTTGCATAGTTGTCCAACATCTGAACAAATGTACTTGATTTGGTGCAATTCGAAATCTTTCATTTTGGATTATTATTTTAAATTCTCGGGGATTGCACGCACTTATTGGATACTTACGTGTTTAAGTTCACCATTTGAGCAATTAAGTTTTCACCTTGAATAGTTGGTGGAATTGGTTTGAATTATTGTCAAGACAATGTTTTCTAATGCACCACATTATTCAGGTTAGCTGAATATCTGAATATTTAAATATCCAAGTTGAAGATTTGAAGAAATTTTGTTAAGTCATTCAAAAAATTTGCTGTGGTTTGTTGGATCTATCTGTAATTAGGACATCTTGTTGGGTATACATGCAAATACACCCATAAAGAATCCAAAAACAAAAAAACAGCTCCTTGCCTTGCTCAATTATTAGATTGCAAGTTGATAACAAAAAAATAAACAAATAAATGATACATCTTTGTACCTAAGACAAAAATTAATTATGGATATGGAACCCATAAATAAACCTTTAGTTTTCTTAAAGGTTATTTCAGTAGAGTGTCTCTATCAATTGGTCTAAAGGATTGGTATTCCTAACTATCATGATTTCTTCCTACTCTATTTTGCTTCAGTTAGTTGCTTATTAATAATCATTTACAAACCATCTCATAACTATTAAAATACTAATTATTTCTGACATTGTTCTACTCAACCTTCCTATTTGTATATTATTATCACCATTTTTAAACAATAGGTTTCAAAATGTCCTTAGATGATTTTGATCTCTTAGCTATTAGACCTTATTTTCTGAACCTTTTAATCTCTGCACATACAAAATTCAGTTTGATGAAACCGGTTCGACAACAGGCGAAAAAAGTTTCCGGTCTCTAACACGTGTGGTTGTCACGTGTAGATAGGTAGGTCCAAAGGTTCTTGACAAACCTTGATGACATTAGGGATCAGTCCAGCTGTGGTTGTGGTTGTAGCAAGGGCCCCTTCTCTTTAATTACAAAGGATTAAAATGATGTAGCACCAAACCTTACTTCACGTCTCATCCTTTTTATAACCAAAATGCAAAACACTCTCTTCATGCATTTACAATATCTCAACCAAAATTCTTCTTCTTCTTTTTCTCTTCATTCTAAGACACAATTCCTTTTGCATTTCTCCACATGAAGAAGTTGAACTTGATACTAAGGAAGTGCAAGAGCCTTTCAAAACAACTAGGGAGATCTTCTTCATATAGTAGCCTAAGGTCCAAGTCTAATAGAGAAGAGGGGGATGAGCTATGGCGACATATATCGACCGGTGATGATGCTGTGGTTCTTGTCGGAAGTTCCCGTCGTCGATACATGATAAGTTCGAAATATCTCAATCATCCTCTTTTTAATGCACTTATTGAAAAATCATCCATGTCCGGTGATAACACCTTCGCCGTAAAATGCGAGGTTGTGCTCTTTGATCATCTTCTTTGGATGCTTGACAATGCTGATATTGATTGTGGTTCTTTGGAGGAGCTTGCTGAGCTCTATGTGTTTTGATGGTCTTTGTTCATTAGATATGTTAACTAAATATGGATTGAGATTATTGAAGCTATTAATCTCTCTCTCTCTCTCTATATATATATATATATGTCTAACTTACTATTGGTACTACCGCTTGTTGCTTTGCTTGTGTTCAACCTTTTGTTATACTTCAGTGTGTCAATGTCCTTGTGAAAATATACTTAATAAATTGTGTACCCACATTTTTATTACTTTCCTTAGGTTTTTTTGGTACATATATACCCCTATGAAGGAGTATATGTGTATATATAAAATCGTATTTGTAATTGAACGTCCCACAAAATACTAATGTATGCATGCATTGTGGCAAAAATCAATTAAAAGAGATATATATATATATATATATATATATATATACATGTATAAAAAAAATTTGATTGTTTTTTTTTTACTTGTACTATAGGGTATGTGTATTAATATTTATGTTTTTCAGGGTATAGATGCAAATGTGTTTTTGTGGAGGTACCTAAAAAAATTTGCAGTTTTTTGTGAATTACATATGAAAATTTCCTGATATTTTGTGAATGCAAATTTAGTTAATCCTAAAGTTTAGAAAAAGTCAAAAAGGGAAAATAAATAAATAAATAAAAGGAAGAATTGCTAGAAAGAAGCTTCATTTGTTAATAGAGTAAGGAATAATAGAAAATCTTTTGTTACTCAGTGGAGAGCTTGCGTTGGTTTCTATCTCTATTAATATAAAAATCATTCACATTTTCTTTAGTTGGTAAATAAGAGCTGAGCAAGCTTAGAAAACAGGCAAAAAACAAAAACTTCATATATATATATATATATATAACTTTGTTGTTGCCATTATTAATAAATTTAAAAATAACAAATTTTCATACTTTATCATTAATTGACAGTGTAAAGGTTCAGAGTTTTAAGCATTTATATACAAAATGTTATAAAAAAACAAAGGTGCAATTATGGAAAATTGGTAGAGTTCATGAATATAAAAAGAAATAATAATAATAATAATAATAATAATAATAATAATAATTCTTAGATTTTCCAGACTCTCTTTGAAAAAATATTTTAAAATAACTCCGTACATAGAAGTAGTAACGAATTCAATATTTTTTAATTTAAAATAATTTGATTAGTAAAAAATTGAGAGAAAAGTCAACATCAACATGCTCGGTTAGCGGCATTATTTTCACAAAGTTTGAACTTCATACACAGACCCATTAAATTAAGATGAAAGCCTGAAGCAATAATATGGTAAATTTTATAACTGTTACTTTTTTGAAGAGCTTAATCGGGTCGTCATTAAAGTCTTCACTAAAAATTGGAAAACTTAATTGTGCGGCCATTAAGTCGCCAGTGAAGTTAGTAGATTTTAAAATAATAATAATAATAATAATAATAATAAATAGAAATAAATGCCAAAGTGCGGATGTCAAAGGATTTTGATTTTTTTTCCTTTTTTATATGTTTTCTCAAGGTGTTCTTTTTATTTCTTATAATATATTTCGTAATTTTTGGATGAAACTAAGGCTCGACTCTTTAGTGGGAAAGAATTCATTGAAAGCAGAAGATTAGGCTAGATGTATAAATACTTAAATAAGATTGAGAACAAATAAATCAAATAACAGAATACCTTGAAAGAAAAAAAAAAAATAAAAGCATCTAATATTCTGATGTCTAAGGTCCACAACTCCATCATTTTTTAAAAACTCTACTTTTATGGCCCACTTGGCCCACTTGGCCCACTTCAGATCTTCCATTATTTCGCTATATTTCTTGTCATCTTCATCTACTCCGTTATAAATTGTTCTTATAATTTATTTCAAATCTTTGTCTAGTTTTCTTTACTAATTTTTTTTATAAGTTATTTTTATCATTTGTATGATAAAGGGGAGGAGCCAGAAAATTTTTTCAGGGGCTAAATAAAAAAAAAAAATTAGTATTCAATTTTCACACAAACTAATTTAATTCATTGAAGTTAAGCTTTACACTCTTTCATCATATAAAATTGAATCAGAACTAAATTTAGTAACAATTTCTTTTTCAATGTAAACAATCAAGCAATCATTTAAAAATTGGTCTTCCATTTTGATCTGAAGTCTAGTCTTGATAATCTTTATGGCTGAGAATGCTCTCTCTATAGTTGCTGTAGAAATGGACAGGGTAAAAACAAATCTAATTAATTTATCAGTCAGAGGGTAAATGCATGATTTTTTGGTTCTTGTTAACCCCTGACATACTTCAGAAATAGTAGATAAATCTTTTAATTCTGCATTTTTCAAAACATCAACTTCCAAATGTTGCAACTCAAGTCTTAATAGAATCATATCTTGCTCACTAAAATCTTGAGGATAGAACTTCTTTGCAAGCTTATAAATATTGCCAATATTAAATGACTTATAACCATCTCTTGGGTTAAGAGCTGAACTAAGAAAAAACAACTCTAGAGTATGCTCATTAAACTTGCTAGCTATTCAGCTATTATAATTGATGATCAATTGTAGCATAAAACAACTCAACTCGGTAATATTGTCCTATTGAAAAATCACATGATTGATTTCGTGCTCGACCTTTCCGTGCAACAAAAGTAGCATCCATATCAGGAATGTCAATATCATGTTCAACACATAAAGATTTTACATCTAATAGAAAAGCTTCCCATCCAGTTTCTCTTAGGTTTTGAATTAGCTCTTTTGTAGTTAAGACAAGGTGTAAGGCTATCTTGATATTCACGCTGCAAAGCTTGACAAAGAATATATGTTATTCCCATAAGTTTCTTCATAAGATGTAACACAAAAACAAAATCAAAAGACTTCATTGATGTATATGCATAATCAGCATCACCACGTTGAGAAGAAGTTCTCCCTTTAGTAGAAGAGTAATGCTATATGCTCCGAACTTAATTCACGAAATCTTTACACGAATGACATATATGCCCAATGGCATCCATGTCAACCACCCTCCCATCTCTCCTACTCATCACGATTTAAAAAAAAGAAAATGAAAGCAACCCTAATTCCTCTTTTGCTTCGTCTTCGTCTACGCGTGCGACTGAGCACCTCACATTCCAAGCTGCTGAAGCCTATAGCCAGCTGCTATAAATGAATTCCTGAACCTTGTAGCCAGCCGCCGTAGATAAACCTCGGTAGCCCGCCAATTAATAGCTTGAAAGGTCCGCCCCTTTCTCCTTCACCACTCTATCTTCTTTCTCTATGCTCCATCATCTAAAGGCTAAGGAACTATGTCTGTGTGATTCTTTTGTTCTCTCTCTCCCCTTATTTCATTTTTTTTTTGTTTTGATTTGTTTTTTCTTCTTTTTTTTTTCACTCTTTCTAATTTAGGGTTTGCAGGATACCAATTTGCTTACTCCCCCCCTCTAGTATGCTCCATTCTCAACCCTTTAGCTTCTAATAAGATTTCAGTTTCGGTATGATTTGAGGTTTTTTTAAGCAATATTGTGGATCTCAATGTGCTGTTTGATGACAACTTCAACATCACCGATGCCTACCATCAAGTATCTTATGGAGCATGGCACTAGAGTCATCATTTCCACTCACTTTGTGAGCCATTTCTTGTGTTTTTTTGTCTTTTTTATTTTTTTGAGATTTATTGATCCTTTTGATTTGGTTTTGGGCTTTTTTGTTAGGTTGAACAATGTGTCTTGTTATCGGTTTGTGGTTTCTTAGGTTTTTAGTTGTTGTTGTTGTTGTTGTGAATTGTGATCTATTCTGTCTGTTTCGATGTATATGATAAATTAAAAAAAATTTTAATTTTTTTTTGCAACTTTGTTGTACATATCGGGTTATTTCAAGGTAATTGGGATCTTTTGTCCAAATTTACGTTTTAGATGTCCGTTTGTATTTTCTTAGGGTATTCTTTTGTTATTTGTTTTTGAAGGATTTCAGTTTTTTGGTTGTGAATTTTGACCTACTTCTGCTGTTGGAAGCTTGAGAAGGTATTTGGTTCTTTTTATTAACTAGGTCTTTATTTGTTTCACCTTTGAATTTTGGCTTTCGATTTGGGTGATTGATTTGAAACTTTTCTGTTTTATTTTGTTTAGAAAGATTCATCTTTTAATTTTTTTTATTTTTATTTACTGAATTATAATTATTTACCTGCTGTTATTTAATTTTTCAAAATTCTTATCTATAAGAGGTACTTATGATCAAATGATTTTTTTTTTTCTGATAATTTGACTTATTTGTTGATATGGTGAACTATTTTTATTCTGGTAAGATGTGTATCTTTGAGAATTTTAAATTATAAATGGGGTAAATTGTTTCAGTTAAAATGCTATGGTGTTATGTCTTGTATTTGTGCAATTGCAGGCCATCAACAAAATCTGGAGATCTTGTAGGCTTTCATGGTGAGCCAGAAAAGGCCTTGCTGAAGAAAAATGGAAGAAGCTAGAGTACGAATTAGAGAAGAAGTGGAGAAAACGAATGCAACTCTTATATATTTTCTTTCTTGAAATTCAATTGAGACATTCTTGCAATTGTTCTTCATGTGTATCTATAGTTGTTCTCCTGAACACACCAACTTCTATAAGTCAATTACAACATAATTGGATTTTGTTTGCTTGATATGTTTCAAATGTCAATTGCAACCTGGGAGACATCCACTTTTTGGAAAAGAACATGAAAGCTAGATTTCAAAACATGAGATGTAAAAAAAAAAAAATCAATTGGAATCAAAAGTACCAAAAAGCAATGCACAAAGCTGAAAGAACATATCTATCTAAAGATAAAAACTCTGGGCATTCTCTAGACTCCCAGAACATAGGAACAAAAAAGTTCTCTATTCCTCAATACACACAAAGAGCTTGCAAACCCTTAAAAAACTTCAATTCCAACTACCAACTCCTCCATATTCCTCAATACACACAAGTATCAATGTATGTCAACAACACATAAATAAACAGCACACCAAGTCAACAAAAATTACTCAATCATATATAATTTCATAATCGAACATTATTTTTGAGATGATTAAATTGGATAACGATCAAATAACATACAAAATAATTTAACAAGCATGACACTCTTATATCAATTACATTTAATTTTGAGAATACATGCAAAATAATTTTCTAAATAAGTATTGATCGACACTCAATACACAGACACAAACACTAATTCTCTCTCACAAGCTGAACACACACTCACACACACACACAGACAAAGACATACACTTAATAAACAGACACACAAACACTAATTCTCCCTCTCACAGCTGAACACACACTCACACACATTCAACTCAGAGACATTAAACCTTTCTCTTTCAAGCACAGAACACACACACACACCAAAAACACAGACACACAATTTAATTTTCTCTCTCAACTCAGACCACTAATCCTTTCTCTCTCTCTCTCTCTCTCTCTCTCTCACACACACACACACACACACACACACACACACACACACACACACACACACACACACACACACACACACACACATGCACACACAAACTGCCTACGAATAAACTCTTCACACACACACGAACAATGAGTGAGAGAAGAAGATAGAGTGGTGAAGGAGAAAGGGGCGGACCTTTCAAGCTATTAATTGGTGGGCTACGAAGGTTTGTCTACGGTGGCTGGCTACAAGGTTCAGGGATTCGTTTACCATGGCGGGCTACAGGCTTCAACAGCTCGGAATGTGAGGTGCTCGGTCGTGCGTGAAGATGAAGACGAAGCAAAAGAGGAATTAGGGTTGCTTTCATTTTTTTATTTTTTAAATCTAATGAGTAGGAGAGATGGAGGATGGTTGACATGGATGCCATTGGGCATCCACGTCATTCGTGTAAAGGTTTCGTGAATTAAGTTCGGAGCATATAGCATTACTCTTAGTAGAATGGTATCAAGTACATGGCAATTTGTATTAAATATTTTAATCGAATTGGAGATGGATTTAAAGTGTGAACTCCAGCGAGTTTCTCCATCTCGCTACAATGTGCAAGTTTGGTTAAGGCCTCTTCCAGACTCTAACTCATTCATAGCAAGCATTTTTACAATTTCAGCAGCTTGAGCATCCCTTAGTTCATTATTACGCTTACTAGAATAAGTGACATCATTAATAATGAACCCCAACTTTTAAAAAAATTGATGAACAAGCTTTACTTCACGAGATGATGCAACAAGAGCAAGTTAGAGGCGATGTGCAAAGTAGTGGACATAATAAACATATGGGCATTCATTACAAATCAAAGCTTGCAAACAATTCCATTCATCCCTCATGTTACTAGCTCCATCATGTATTTGTCCTCGAATATTTTGAATATTTAACTCATGATGAGAAAGCACACTAAATATTTCATCTTTTAAAGTCTGAGCAGTAGTATCTTGTATATGAACAACACAAAAAAAAGTTCACATATGAAACCATTTTTATCCACAAATCTAAAAATAATAGCCATTTGTTCCATTCTTGATTCATCACATGCTTCATCTATAATGAGACAAAATTTTGCATCCCCAATTTCTTCACATATTGCACATTTTACTTTTAGGGAAAAGACATGAGAATTTCTTTCTGAATTTGTGGTGAGGTATATGAGGCATTTTGAGGAACTTTTTCTAATACAATTGTTGCAATTTCTTGATTATAAGTTGCTAATGACTTTATCATCTCAATAAAATTACCACAGTTAATTGAATCCACACTTTCATAATGACCTCTAAAAGCACATCCCTAAAATGTAAGCCATCTTATAACATCAATTAAGACTTTTAATCTCAACTGATTAGCTATAATCTATTCAACTGTATGTTTTTCAATAAGCTTTCAATATGATGAAATTGATTCATCAAATCATCACACGATAGAACAACAACTTTATGTGATGAATTAGGATCTTTCTCCATATGACATAAGAAAGCACAATTCTCTCTACAAATAACCTTTTTCCAATTTCAAAAACCTCCCACAACAAACTTGTTCGGATGATCACCTTTTTTGCTAAAAAAGATAACAATGCAAGCAAAAAATAGCATCTTTGGTTGGAGAATATTCTAACCATGGTCCAAACTTATCAAACTAGGAAGAACAAAACGTCGAGCATGCTTCTCTGAACCAGAGAGTGGGTAATTTTCAAGGGGATATTAAAAAGCTCCAAGGTTAAGATAAGAGCGACGAATCTCATCTTGTTGATTAACGGGATATTCCCAAATAGGAGGACGTAATCCTGGATCTCTTTCTGCCAAAGTATTATCAATCTCTCTAGAGTTAGTTTTTTGAATCTTTCTAGGATGAACTTCCGAACTTGGAGTTTTAAAGTTTGGAATAGATGTTGAGGTTTCAAGATTGGGGAAAGAAGGAGTTTCAACTTTAGGGATGGATGATGATTGGCTTTCAATAGGGTTTTTGTGAAATTTGCATCAATGGTCGATATCTTAGACCTATTATAATTTGTGAATAAAAATAAAAAATTAATAATACATATAAAAAATCACAGGCTTTCAATTACCAATATAAATTAAATAATAAAAATCTTACATGATAAAATAATTTCTTATATTTGAACAAATAAAAATAATTATCTGCAAGCAAAGGTTTGGGATGCCTGAACTATTCAATGGCCATTAGGTTTAATGTTTTAGGTTTTAATTTTATAGTAAGAATTTTTTCTAGCAATCCATCATGAAATTTACCTAAATATTTACTTTAGTTTCAAATAAAATAATACTTTGATTTTTTAATTCTATGAAAATCCGTTTTTAGCCATCAACAACATAATTTTTTTTTAATATAAAGACGTTTATTTTTTCTCTTAATTATGTAAATATGTTCACATAGTTTTTCATGATATTTTAGCTGAATTAAAAATTAAAATAAGTAATAAATCACACCATGCACCATCAATAAAGTGGGGTAAAAGAATTAAAATAATTTTTTCGTGTAACCAAAATACAAGGATCACATATATGACAAAATGTTTATTGCAGAATGCCATCGGTTTGCAGTAAAAAAAAAAGAGAAAATAGAGATGGGATAAAAAAATAAAATTAGAGAGAGAATATCAATACCAGTGTCTATAATATTATACCAGTCAAACAGGTATATATAGTGTTTGGTGTTTATAAAATTTTTTGGGAGGGTCAAATAGTTTGGATAGTTTGGATTTCATGGAAACCATTACGATCAATCATCTGACGGTCCAAAATCCATCACACACTATACATTCGCATTTAAACTTAGTGTTGTACTGTTTTCCCCTTATACAAGTTAAAATCAATATTCATTACTGTTGAAATACTCAGACCGATTTCTCTGGATTAGCAGTTGTCCCCATGTACCTATTCTTTAGGCATGATCTCCATGATCACCATGATCTTTATGATCTCCTTTTGTTTAGGAGACTGATTTCTGTTGCTTCTTTTATATTCAGTATATATATATATATATATATATATAAGTAAAGCAAGAGCAAGATCCAAGTGTGGATTTCTCTTCAATTATTCTCTACACATTCCAAGTCTTTTATGGTATCCGAGCCAGGTTCTTCAACCACAATGGCTACTGGTTCCACCTCCACCACTACCATCATCGGCCTACTTGCAACCCCACCGGTGGCACCATCACTTGGTCATCTGATCAACATCAAATTAAAAGGCGACAACTACCTCCTTTTGGGGGCCCAGATCATACTATACCTGAGGGGTCAGCAGCTCCTCGGATACGTGGATGGATCCATTGCAGTTCCACCGAATATGATCACTTTGATGACGGAATCCGACACTACTAAAGTGCCAAATCCGGCAAACCAGCAGTGGTTGCAACAGGACCAGCTCCTACGCAGCACACTTTTGTCTTCTTTTGTGCCTGAAGTGTTGAGTCAGGTTCTATTCTTGACGTCCTCAGCAAAAGTCTGGGCCACACTTGAACAGATGTTCACGTCACAGTCAAGAGCCCGGGCGATGCAAATCCGCTGCCAACTGGCAATGGTGTGCAAGAAGGATCAATCCGTCACCGACTACTACAACAAGGTGAAAAGTCTTGCAGATTCACTTGCAGCTACAAGATAACCTCTGCGCGAAGAAGAGATCATTGCCTACATGATGGGTGGATTGGATGCTGAGTATGATTCATTTTTCACGGCGGTGGCCATCAGAGCCGAATCAATGGGGCTCAGCGACTTCTACGCACACCTCCTACCCTTTGAGATGCGCCTAGAACAATGATCAACTCTAGATCCCGGGTGCTTCGGCGAACCAAGTATCGCACACCACCCGTAGTGCTAGCCATACTCGTGGCCGTGGCCGAGAACATCAAGAAGGCTAAAGATTGGCGTCCAACAACACTTCCAGCCCCAAACCAGTATGCCAAGTCTGTAATAAGCCTGGACATACTGCGTTGCGCTGCTATCACCGCTACGACCACTCCTACCAGGTCGATGACAACCACGCATCAATTAACCTCGCCACAACACCGTCCTATGCCGTTGATAATAGCTGGTATACTAACACTGGTGCGACTGACCATATCACTAGCTAGCTCAATCGGCTGACTTGAAGGAAAGGTACCATGGCAAAGAACAAGTACAAGCTGCAAATGGTGTAGGTATGCTTATCAGTCATGTTGGTCACTCTAGTTTATATACTCATTCTCAAACATTACATCTAAAAAATGTCCTACGTGTGCCAAAATCTCATAAAAGCCTTCTCTCTGTGCATCGATTCTCCTCTGACAATAATGTATATTTTGAGTTTCACCCAAATTACTTCTTTGTCAAGGATTGAGCCACGAGGAAAACACTTCTTCAAGGGCTATATGAGGATGGTTTGTATCCTCTCACACCACGCAACGCTGCCACTCTCAAGCAAGCATTGTCCAGCATCAAGGCATCTACAAAATTGTGGCATTAT
This sequence comes from Dioscorea cayenensis subsp. rotundata, assembly GCF_009730915.1. NCBI lineage: Eukaryota > Viridiplantae > Streptophyta > Magnoliopsida > Dioscoreales > Dioscoreaceae > Dioscorea > Dioscorea cayenensis. The sequence goes on along the minus strand of NC_052485.1, from coordinate 14,045,470 downwards.
CGCTTAGGACATCCCTCATCATCCATTGTTCATCAAGTGTTGCATCTTTCTAATGTTTCTTTTCCTAGAGAACAAAATATTGCCTTTGTTTGTAATGCTTGTCAAATGACCAAGAGTCATCAATTGACATTTTCTACTTCCAATCAAACTTCCTCTTTTCCTCTTGACCTTATTCATTCAGATGTATGGGGACCAGCAATTACTTCAGTTAATGGTTTTAAATATTATGTCAGCTTCATAGATGATTATAGTAAATTCACTTGGCTATTTCCTCTTAAATACAAATCTGAAGTTGAAAAAGTATTCTATCAATTCCAAGCTCATGTAGAGAGGCTGCTCAATAGAAAAATTTTGTGTACGCAGACAGATTGGGATGGAGAGTATAGAAAAATTCATCCATTCTTTAAGAAAGTTGGCATTGAGCATCATGTATCTTATCCCCACACCCATCAACAAAATGGGTCAGGTGAAAGGAAATATAGACATGTAGTAGAAGTTGGCTTGTCTCTATTAGCTCATGCCTCCATGCCATTAAAATTTTGGAATGATGCTTTCAAAACAGCATGTTTCCTCATAAATAGATTGCCAAGTAGGGTTATAAATTCATCCACTCCTCTTGAAAAACTCCTAGGTACTAAACCTGATTACTCCTTCCTAAGAAAATTCGGTTGTGTTTGCTAGCCAAACCTCAGACCCTACAACAAACACAAATTTCAGTTTATATCTCAGAAATGTGTTTTTCTTGGCTATAGTGAGCTTCACAAAGGTTACAAATGTCTACATATACCCACTAACCGTGTCTATATCTGTAGGGATGTCATTTTTGATGAACATGCCTTTCCCTTTACAAACCTGTTAGTGCCTCATGCTACTTCAGAAACATCACATTCATTACTTCTACCATTGTTGTCTCCTCATGTAACTCCTTTATCCACTTTCCCTACTGACAACTCTTGCATAGGGGGTGACCATATGAATACTGATGAGTATGTCCATTTGCCTTTGCATGATGACCTTGGCTTGTCTATGCAGTTTAAAAATGCAAGTGAGACTATTACTGAGGATACTATTGGTGCTACAACCAGTGGCCATGGCCAAGTAGTTGCAAATGATCATCACCCACAAAGGTAGCACACAATGAGAACAAGGCTCAAAGATAACATTGTTTGTACCAAAGAGTACAAGGATGGAACTGTGAGGTATACACCAAGCAAACATGCTTTCATTACAACAGTGGAACCCACTGATCATCTAGAGGCAATGGAGAATGCAGATTGGAAAGATGCAATGGACATTGAATATACAGCCTTGATCAAGAACAACATATGGCAACTCATTCCTACTCCATCTCACTCAAAGATCAATATGATAGACAACAAGTGTGTATTCAAATTGAAAAGAAAAGCTGATGGCTCAATTGACTGGTACAAGGCTCATTTAGTAGCAAAAGGATTCAAGCAAAGATTTGGCATTGATTATGAAGACACATATAGTCCAATGGTCAAACATACTACAATTTGACTTATACTAGCAATAGCTATTTCCAGGACGTGGAAACTAAGACAATTGGATGTTCAAAATGCATTCTTGCATGGCATCCTTGAAGAGGAGGTGTATATGAAGCAACCACCAGGATATGAAGACACACAATTTCCCAGCTACATCTGCAAATTGAACAAGGCTTTATATGGACTAAAACATGCCCCAACGACCTGGTATTCAAGGCTAAGCTTCAAGCTACAAGAGCTTGGTTTTGTCTCTTCCAAAGCTGATTGCTCACTGTTTATCTACAAGCATCAAGGTATTGTCATCTACATACTAATTTATGTCGATGATATAATAGTGACAGGGTCATCAGCTCAATTAATAGACAAATTCCTATGGCAACTACAAGCAGAATTTGTCATGAAGGATTTAGGAGATCTGCATTACTTTCTTGGTATTGAAGTAAAGCATACAATTAAGGGATTTGTTCTGTTACGAAGTAAATATATTGGTGATCTTTTGAAAAGAGCCAAGATGGAAAACTTTAAGTCAGTGAATACACCAATGTCCACAACTGAAAAGTTGATGAGAACAGAAGGAACGGCACTATCAGCCATTGAAGCTACTCATTATCGCAATATAGTGGGAGCCCTGCAGTATATAACATTGACTCGACCTGATGTAGCTTTTCCAGTGAATCGAGTATGTCAATTCTTGCAGAATCCAACTAATCTTCATTTGGTAGCAGTAAAAAGAATACTGTGCTATTTGAAGGGCACAGTTTCTATAGGATTGTCAATCAACAAATCAGCTTCAACATTACTCATTGCTTTCTCAGATGCCGATTGGGCCGGGTGCCCTGATGACAGAAGATCAACGTCTGGCTTCGCCGTGTTCTTTGGTGCCAATCTTATATCTTGGAGCTCCAGAAAATAGGCAACCGTTTCAAGATCAAGCATTGAGTCGGAGTATAAAGGTCTAGCCAATGCAACGGCTGGACTTGTTTGGGCTCAGTCCCTATTAGGAGAACTTGGCATTTTTCAATCCCGTGCTCCATGTTTGTGGTGTGACAACCTCGGTGCAACCTATCTCTCGGGCAATCCTGTGTTCCATGCTAGAACAAAACACATAGAGGTTGATTTCCACTTCGTGAGATAAAGGGTAGCTCAAAGAGCATTAGACTTTTGGTTCATCCCCTCAGCAGACTAAGTAGCAGACATCTTCACCAAGCCCCAGATGGAAAGACAACTTCTGAAAAGTTGACACAATCTCAACCTGACGTGATGAGATTGAGGGGGTGTGTTGAAATACTTAGACCGATTTCTTTGGATCAGCAGTTGTCCCCATGTACCTATTCTTTAGGCATGATCTCCATGATCTTTATGATCTCCTATTGTTTAGGAGATTAATTTCTGTTGCTTCTTTTGTATTCAGTATATATATATATATATATATATATATATAAGTGTGGATTTCTCTTCAATTATTCTCTACACATTCCAAGTCTTTTAATTACTTAATCCCACGATTACAACCGCTTCATTTCAAATGAACGGCAATCTGCAAACATAGGTAGATTTGGTTATTTATCAACTTTAGTTGGTAGATAACCGGTCCCTTATACATATACATCTAGAGAGAGTAAGACTGAGGGACTAATTGTTAATTTTGATCTGAGATAAAGTCCAGCTTGTTGACTTGTTCCGAGGAAAACAACAACAACGGTTTGCGTTTAGGTCCATACGTTTTGGATAAATTTCGTGAGGGTTTCTTGGTGCTATGATGAAGCTTGTGGGTTTCCGACCGCCATTGCTGAGCTTTGTGAGAAGGGCCTTCATCTCTAGCTCAGCATTGAAATGGGAAGGCGGGGTTTCCATGGTGCAGGGTGCTTCCAGAGGGATTGGCCTCGAATTTGTATGATAATTTGTTTTTCTACATCCAACTTCTGTTCCAATTGCATACATTTCTAATTTTGCCTACTTGTGCTGTGATTTAATCTGCAATTTCTTGTTTTGATTCCATTTATAGTGTCTTTGATTTTTTTTTGTCTGATTTGTATGTATTATTGCTAATTTTAGATGGCATTTGTGATATTTTAATACTATATTTTGTTTGATTGAGCTCTAGTACTTGACATTGAGGAATGACCACGCTTCTTTTTAATCTACAGATGGTGTCTTCTGTCCATATAGTTCTAATCTAGATAGTGAATCCAGAAGAAGAAAAAAAAAGAAGAAGATTTTGGGTTAATGGGTACAATATATATGGCAGTAATTTAGGTTCATGCAAGTGGAATTTTAGGAGCTTATTGATCTTGAAAAAGAAATATTTATATTTTGGTTCATGGATTGAAGATAAGATTGCTGATAGAAAGGATGAGTGAGTTAACATGTATCTGGATTCATAGTTAGATGTTTATTCCTGACCTTATAGCTAATTGTTTTCCCTTCGGCATTTTGCTCTTGAAAACTTTTGTTCTTGTTGTAGGCATGCTGAGCTACATGATATCAAAGTTTATGTGACATTATTAACTATCCTTTGACATTTTGCGGTGGGCATTTTACTTTGGAGGAAAGAGAATCAAACTCTTGACCCCATAATGGGTAGGGAAATAAAATACTAACTCTTCTATATTGTGGAAGTGGTCTTATTGACTCATCTATGACTCCAACTTTCTTTTCAATTTAGCCAAAAGTTATTTGAGGAATTTAAATTTGAATTATGAATTAATAGTTTAATATAGAATAATACTAACAGTCCCAAATTGATTATGAATATCTAATTTTTTTAGTATTTTACTGTATTAGCTTAAACTATGGGATTGGATCGAATTCATTGAACATGTGGCACTGTTGTAACCAAGTACCATATATGCATATATTTCTGCCTGTCTCGTAGTTTACATATTGACTTTGGAGATGTCCTCATGATTGCCAAATAATGTCACACTATGTAGCCTCACATGTTAATGAGTTACTAGATGTCTCTGAAGTCCATGATAGGAATAACATTACGATATAAACAATCTGCTTTTCTTTCCGATGCATATGGTTCTTGAAATTGAGATCATTGCATTGGGGTTGTAATTCAAATCACACTTTCATTCATAACCATAATTATTATTGTTGGTTTAAACTTTGGAATTTAGTGTAAAATAACTGCAACATTCAGTTGCTGCTGCTGAGACAACTAGTCTCACTTGTGTGGTGCAATAGGTCAGGCAATTACTGGAAGGGAATGAGAATGGTCATGTTATTGCTACTTGTCGGAACCCTTCTGGTGCAACTGGCCTTCATGACTTAAAAAAAAAGTTTTTAGACCGCCTCAGAATACTACCACTGGACATTACTAAGGAGAACACCATAGAGGTAACTGCAGTTTTTTTCTTTCCTGGAAGGTGTTTAAGTTTTTCTTCTATGGGTAATATATACAATTTTCTCTTATGATTATCTTCTAGTCCTAATAGGCCCCAAATCTGACCCTTTTTTTATTTTTATTTTTTATTTATGCCATCCTATCTTTCGGAGAAGTGGGAGTTGCTTGAACCAAAAAGCACTGTTGTTACTTCTTTGAAAACTGTCAAGTTACTTCATGGTAATCAAGCATGGTTGTTTAGCTGTACTAGTGGTTTGTGAAATTAGTGGAAGTCAAACTGTCTTATTTCTTCTACTAATCAGTATGGTATACCTGTTTTCAAGTAAAATAATTGTAGATGGTAACTAGAAGAAAATTCCCTGATGATGGATTTGATAGCATGCTGTGCAGTTAGATGTGAAGGGCACAAGGTACTTTGGTAAGATGAGAATTAATTCTCTTTATAGAAACTGCCCACGGGCTGTATAGTATACTTCCTTGGATCTTTCTCGCAAATTTTAAGCCTTAGAACATCTAGAATGCTTAACCTTTTCCATTTGTGCCTAATGTTAGTGCTATATACACAAGCTATCAAATTTTGTTGTCTTGGATTCTAGCAATTGTTTTGATATACTATTGTTATCTCATCTAGATGATCCTATGTATTATATATTGCATTTCTTAGCATGTAAATAGTTTGAGATCACATTTTTAAACTGCATAAGAAAGTAACTAATTTTACAGTGTGCCTTGGCAGGCGGCAGCAACATCTGTCAGAGAACATTATGGTTCTTTAAACCTACTGATTAATGCTTCTGGAGTCCTTTCCATACCTGATGTATTAGAGCCAGGTATGAACTTCACATTGTTTGGTGTTTGAAACAAGTGAATATGAAATAAAGTTTGAAGTCTAATAAAATTTAAGAATTTGTTTTTCAAACTACAATTATCAGATTTATCCTCATAGTTATTTTTTGATACCGGAGTTTAGTATTATGCCATTCATCAATGGTACAAGCATGCTGCCATTGTGATACTGAAAATGGCACACACCCTACTATGAATAGTCTGAATGACTCTTAAAACCCTTTGTTTGATTTATTTCCTGCACTGTAAAAAAACACACACATGTAGCCACTTGTCATGCCTGAAGTTAAAACAATTTGCATAAAAAAGTTACTATCCTTATGCCACTAAATAATCTGTGCATATTGGTGTCGACAACAGAAACTCCTTTTTAAAGGATTTATCTTACAAGACGTTTGCTGTAGCTTGGTTTCCATAAAATCTACAACCTAGATTCTCCCTTCTCATTCAGAATTGAACAATCATAACCCTTCATAAATATGTTTTTTTCTGATTGGCAAACCAAGTCTTACTGTAGCAATGGTGTTTTTTCAATGTTGTCTAAAGTATCTACGTAGTTGCAAATTTGCAACACATTAGCTAATGAATTTCTTGGAAATTGGAAATTACGATCCTGTATTACCATGTGAATGAACTGTAGCATCTGGGTTGATTTTTGTTTTAAAAATTTCCCTTCTACATGGAACATGTATTGTGACAGGAAACCAGTGACACCTTTCTTCTGATCTAAGTGCAGAAAGGACATTAAGTAAATTGGAGAAATCATCTCTGCTGCTCGCTTATGAAGTTAATGCTGTTGGTCCCATTCTAGTGATCAAGGTGGTTTTCTTTGGACTATCATCAAGTATTTATACTCATACATACAAATTTCCTGGTCAAGTCCCAGTGAATGGTTGTCTTACTGCTGGGCATTCTGTCACATTCTCTTCTGGTCTCACTTACTGTCTATGAACTTTCTTTAGCATATGTGGCCTCTCCTTAAGCTTGGAGGAGGCTCTGGAACCAAAAGGGAATTTGCTATAGTTGCCAGTCTAAGTGCCAGAGTCGGCTCCATTGGAGACAACGGTTTAGGAGGATGGCATTCTTATCGGGCCTCAAAAGCAGCACTAAATCAATGTATGTAGCCCTTTTTTGAAGTCTTGCTCATATTTAGTTTGTCAATTAAATTTCTTTCCTGTTGTTGGGCATTTAATTATATGATGAACAACTTTATTTTATTATATGATCATAACTTCGAGCCCAAGAGACCTGTGGGAACTCATATAATATTTGTGGGATCTAACTGTGCTCTATTTATTGTTTTTTCATGTACCTGCTTTCAATATTAAGACTAGGTATCTTCCTATTCACACATGCAGTGACAAAGACTATATCGGTGGAGTTTACGCATAAGAAAGACCCAATCGCCTGTGTTCTATTGCATCCAGGCACTGTCGATACAGATCTTTCACAGCCATTTCAGAGAAATGTACCAGAGAACAAGCTTTTCACAAAAGAGTTCTCAGTGCAAAAGCTCCTTAACATCATTGATAATGCGAAAAGCAGTGACAACGGAAAGTTCTTTGCTTGGGATGGTCAGGAAATTCCGTGGTAGTTTCTGTCCTTAACATGATATTAATGTACCGAAATTTCTGCAAATCTTTTGACGCTCTGGTCCTTTCTACTCATTCATCTTCTCAGAGCATTGTTATTAATCAGTATGTAAATGTTCATGACCAAATATTTTTGGTGATATCATATCCTGTCATTCAATGAAGAAAAACATGTAGGTTACATGTTTTGAAACCTTTCCATTTTATTGAATGAATAAATGGGCAAATAATGGAACTGTGCACAAGGTGCTGATCATAACTTTGTTGATACTCATGTCTGTTTATTTTTTCCCCCCTTTTATGTTTAGGCTTGTCTGCATTTTATAGCAGAGCTCTCAGGTTGTGAAGAAAACAATTAGATTTGCTTGCATTGAGCACCACCAGTACCACGGTTTAGAATATCAAAGTAGTAAAATTTTTCTAAAAATTAATTATTTATATTTTTAAAAATGTTTATTTTAATTAATGTTTAATTAATTCAAAATCTGTTCAAATTATATTAATTTTTTTTCACTTTGATCACATCCAACATATATTTATAATTGATGAAGGGAAATAGTGGAAATATTATAGTTATTTATATAAAATAATTTATATAACTTCAACCGAAGAACAAAAGAGATCGCGTGGCCTAATGGATAAGGCGCTCGCCTCCGGAGCGGGAGATTGTGGGTTCGAGTCCCATCGCGATCGTTTTTTTAAGCATTTAAAATTTCTCCCTATTTTTTCAGCTTCCCCCCTCTGATTTACATATATTAATTAACACAGCCATTAGTTTGTAAGCAATTTCAAAATTGTCCAAGGTTTGAGTTGATATATAAAATAAAGAACTGCCACAGTCCTATGGATGCATTTTGCTCTGAAATGTTTTTTTTTTTTATTTATTTAATTATTCTTTTAATCTAAGCTTCTTTCATTATAAAATCAGAAATTTTGGTTCATTGTGATAATGTCTTATTAGTAAATGCTTATATCAATAAGTCAAACTCTGTAGTTTTGGTTTTGTAATGCATGTTTGGGTGTGTGTTGTAGAAGTGTCTTTAAATTACGAAATTTCCAACAAGGGCACATAGGGATTGATTGATGAACTGTGAACTTTGAAAAATATTAATAATGGTTTGTGTGGAATGAGATGGTGAGAAATCTCTTTTTTTCAGAATGGGGTAATAATCTTGAAGGGGTATCTTATTATACTCAAATTCAATGATTTATAAACCGGACTGGATCGGTCGGTTCAACCTGTTCAATCAGGAACCGACTGGTAAACCGGTCTGGTTAGTCACCCCAAACTATAAGTAACCAGACCGGCTGGTTCAACCAGTGAACTGGTTGGACTAGATCAGATGGTTGATTGGTAATTTAAATTATTTAATTAGTTTATTTATTTTAAATCATTGAGTAAAGTAAACCTGGTCCAAGACTCCAAAGCAAAAATGGAAAAAGCTGAGAAAGAGTGAAATGCTGAAAGCTGAGCATCCTCTGCCACCCTTGCGAATCGAAGCCACTTTGATCTCTTATTCTCCTTGTTTTTCCCCATCTTCGAGTTATTTCTTAGGTATTGATCGTTTCTCATCTGCACAAACCTTCCATTTATTTGGTTTTGTAGTCAATTTTGGGTTGTTTTGCTTCTTCTGTTTGTAGATATGATGATTTGTTGATGATCTGCTTCTTCTTCTTATATATCTTTGTAACTTTAAGGTATTCAACTTCATTGAACACATGCATCAAGGTTTTTTTTTTGAAAAAAATTTGGCTAGTTATTATAAGCATACACCTGGAAAAGCAGCTTTCCATTTACAACTTAGCATTTATAAAACAATCAGTGATGTGAGCATGCCATTATTTTTTATATTTTTTAAATTTTAAATATTTATTTATTCAAAAAATAATAAATCCGGTTGAACTGGCCGGTTCAACCAGTTCAATCGAAACCAGTTGCCTAACCGGGTCGACAACTGGTCCAGTTATTAAAACATTGCCCAAATTTCACTTTGACCACCAAATTTTGATTTTTTTTTTCCGGATACCTTATTTTGATTTACTTACACCGAGAGGGCACTAGGGAAAATCCAGTGAGGTTCTGCTGATGTGGCCACCGGAATAGCCACATCAACACCAAAAAACCATCTCATTTTCTTATGTGGCATGAACATGTCAGCAACCTGATGATTTGGAGAAGTCGATGCCACGTCGACGTCCATGTCAACTGCCACATCGGTCATCCTAAAAACCCTGTCTTTCCCCCTCCCGCTTTTCATCATCGCTGTCCTCTCCCACTCAACCAACCTTTTCCCTTTGACGAGCCAAATGAACAAGATTCTCAAAAGAAATTCTCCTAAGCAATATTCTAGAAAGCAACTATGAGCTAAGGTTTCTCCCCTATTCCAAACAATTGTTCACAAGCAACTAGGTTGAGGTCATCGGAGAGATTGATCTTGTATGGGGGAGAGAATCTTGGAGGAGTTGGTGGTTCTATTGCTGGGAAGGAAAAAGATATGGGTTCCACCAGGCCTTGGAGGAGTTGGTGGTTCTACTATTGGGAAGTCAAAATGAATGATATGTAATGTTGTTAATGCTGGGTACCCGAAATTCTACAAATTCTGGGGTTTTTGCAAAAGCAATTGTATTTTGGGTTTTCTTAGTTTTTGATGGAAATGCTTTGTTGTCCGATGGATATAGCTTGTAATATTTTGATGTTCCAGTTAAGACAGTAATTAGTTGAGACTTTTTTCCTTTTGGTAGATGTTTCTTTGTCGAAAAACTTTTACATGGTAAATGAAATTTATAGTTGTGTTGATGTGAGATTTGTGTGAATGGTTAATTTCTCAAATACATTGAATTAAAAAGGTTTGATTGTTAGGCATCTGGTTTGATTATTAGGCATTTAAACGGATAATAACAACTACAATTTATTAATTTCACATATAGCCATTACAATATGATGATATGTACAAACTGAAGAAGATTGTTAGGCATCTGATAATATGTACAAACTACAGATTATTGAATTGCTTTTGGGCAGCTACTTTAGATTAAAGTTTATAAAGCTAGTGAAGAACATACCTAATAATAACTAAACTTTATTAATTTCACATATGGCCATTATAATAACTGAACAATATTTATTGGCAACTTTACAAGAAGAAACTAATAGCCACTCTCCCCCATACAAGATCAATCTCTCCGATGACCTCAACCTAGTTGCTTGTGAGAAGTCGTTTGGAATGGGGGAGAAACCTTAGCGCACAGTTGTTTCAGAGAATCTCTTCCAAGAATCTTGTTCATTTGGCTCATAGGAGGGAATAGGTTGGTTGAGTGGGAGAGGACGGCTATGATGAAAAGTAGGAAAGGGAAAGACGGGGTTTTTAGGGTGACCGATGTGGTAGTTGATGTGGACGTCGACGTGGCATCGACTTCTCCAAATCATCAGGTTGCTAACATGTCCATGCCACGTAAGAAAATGAGATGGTTTTTTGGTGTTGATGTGGCTATTCCGGTGGCCACATAAGGAAAACCTCGCCGGATTTTCCCTGGTGCCCTCCTGGTGTAAGTAAATCAAAATAAGGTATCCGAAAAGAAACAAATCAAAATTTGGTGCTCAAAGTGAAATTTGGGTATAATAAGGTACCCACTCAAGATTATTACCCATTCAGAATGCCTTTGAAGAAGTTTGCCTAATTTTTGTTGGACATGATTGGATGAGTCAATTAAGTTTTGGGTGAGGTTTCATTCTCTTATTTGTTGTCTTCTCCGAAAAACTAAGTCGCCATGGATATGTTGTTAAAATTTTTCTTAACCTAATAAGTTTGTAGTAATACTAATCAATTTATTATAGAAGATTAATCACTTGAATAAAATAAATATATGTGGTAAATTAGAATTGCCACACTGAGATTTCACAAATGTAAAATCCTCTTAGTTTCATATAGGGGTGATAGAAATCCAGGTTCATATAACTACTATCATAAATAGAAAAACTTGTTATCTTGACCTGGTTTGATTTTAAATTCAGGCAAACATAACTTGTCTAGACCTGGCTTTTTTCAAAACTTAGTTGTACGGACATCCAAATTTTATCTGGATCTTATAAACTACATTTAAGTTCACTCAAATATTAAACTATATAAAAATATTGTAATTCACATTGAATGCAAAATGTCCAACAATCCAAATCCAAATGAAATCATACCAAAGTCCAAGTCTTAATAGAAAAAACCCTTTACGTTGGTAGTCTTTCAAAGATTGGGCTTAAGTAGTTGGGCTTAAGATTGCTTTTAAAATTTTAGATTAGAGGTAAAAGAGTTCAGTTGTTTGAATTTTTTTGGCCATACTTGGCAAGCCGTGTCCAAACTTGGCCTGCATTAATAGCACAACTTTTGCCTAAGCCAGTTTTATTTTGGGCCCTGGACAGAACAAGGCCGGCTGGCTCGAACATAGTATTACCACCCCTAGTTTCACACACAATACTCTTGAATTTTTTATCCTTGACTATGAAGATGATGGTTTCCGTTGCTTTAAACAACTAATATGAATATTTAGGGCCGTTTGGTTAGGTGTAATATTAGATTATACCTGAAATGTGGATGAGGTAATGTTATAATATCTCATTTGGTTATATAGAGTGGGAATATCATATTTTCAAAATCTAATAACTTGGCCAATATTACTGGGAATGTGATTACCAACTCAATAGGTGATAATCTCACATTTCTAAGGTAATGTGAATTTTTTTCCCTGCTATACCCTTCAAATTCAATAAAATATCAAAAATATCAACTTTTAAATATTGATTGCATTTTTTTCAAATGTGGTGATAGAATCTTTTTAATTACTTTTATAATGCATAAGCTTGTTTTGAAACCGGACATATTTTTACATGAAAAATATACTCATCTAAATGTTTGGATGAAGATTAAAATCATTTAAGATTAATATTTTTAAAAATAAAATTTGAGGGAATTTATTTAAAATAAGCAAGTTTGATTTAATTAATATTAATAAAAATTAAGTATATTAAAATCAATGTTTATTTTTAAAAATAAATATTATTAAATAATTTTGATGTTCACTTAAAAATATTATGAACTTAAATATATTTGGCGCATATATATATAGGGGTATTTTAATAAAAATGGAGATCAATGGTGGGGTCCTAGCTAATTAAACACAATAATGTTACATGTCAACCACATTTCTATCTTGTCAACTAAACAAAAATTGCACATATTCTTGTTAACATGACTTGGGAATCATATTCATAGTGATTCTATTCCTGACGATTATATATGATTCCGTGAACCAAACAACCCCTTAGAGTTTTTTTGTCATGTCTGCCTTCTATTAGCAATATTATTTGCATTAGAAAAAGATAATCTTGTATCAAATATAATAGGATAATCTAATAAAGTTAGCATGTGATCGGTTTGAAATCTCTACATCTTTAGCAAATTAGTCATCAGTAGTTTTAATAATCACAATCACCCCCATTAACAAATTCTAAATGAATTCTAAGATTTAGAGATATTTATATGTAAGAGTACAATGTAGCATTATATAAATTAGTCTTTTTATCAATAAATACTCAAATATGTAGGCATTGTTGGATAACCAAGGACCCCATCATTGATCTCCATTTTTATGCGTGTCTCCGTATATATTGTACATAAAATAATTTCAAACATTTACAACACTTTATAATTTTTATATAATAAAATACTTTCAAAATTAACTCTTTCATTCTGTATGTAAAAAAACACAATCTAGAATATTCATTCATATGATCGAAGTGATAGACCCAATATATCTTTGATGACTAGCTACACAAATCTTATAATGTATTTATTCCGCATATAACCATCAATTAGTTATCACCATTAGACCACATTTAAGTGAAAATTTTTTTATATAAAATTTGCAAGTTACACTATTGGGCAATAATTTTTTTTTTTTTTTTTAAATAGAACTTGACAATGATGGCTTTTACAATTGTCAAGTTCAAATTTCATCAACAACGAATGTTAACAATATTAGTGGCGTGCTTGGTATAAAATTTGAAATATTACCATGAGAAATGGATTTTCAGGGATGTAAATGCAAGGGAATGTTACTTCTCTGTTCTAGTAGTTGAAACATGCTACTCTATCTTATATATATATATATATATATATTAACAAAGTTGGTTAGGTTTTAAAATTCAATAAAAATTTTACTTCACTTTTCAAAATTGCCCTTGATTTTTTTATCCATATCTTTTTTAATATATATTTAATTCCTATCTTGTTTTTCATCCTTCAATTCAATAAGGTAAATTTGTAAAAATGACAATAAATGCCTTTTTGATCTAATTAATACTAAAGGAACAAATAAAAAGGAACAATGAAATGGGACAATTATATAAGAATAGAGGAAGTATATAAAAGTACAATATATGATAAATAACAGTAAATACAAAATCATATTTTATCTCATAGGTTATAGGTTATGAACTATTTTAAGGTTACAAAGAAATTAATGCACCAAATTGTATAGTAATAGCTATCATTAATTTGATTTCAATATAATGCAACATAAATAAAATATGTCATAAAACATGCATGATTAATATAATATCCATAATTATGCATATAATGCAATAAAACTATTTTATTAATATCTGACAACTCCCCTTGCGTGTAACCCGCAAGTGCACGGGTTTGTCAAAGTAATAAATTCCCAGGTGAGTGGGGTATCTTATCCACAGGGAATAGTGATCAGAAACACCATAATTGTTATTTAATTATGATGAAAATGAATCAATGATAGTGTGAATAAAATTGATGTGAAAAGAACTAAAAGAAATAAGAAAGAGATGCAGGATAAAATGAGAGGAAAGACAATCGATAGAAAGTGGGGCACTCGGACATTGCTCCCCCTGGGACTATTGCTTCAAGTGCAAGACCAACTATTATGTCTCCTAACTAATGCTTAATGAGTCGTGGAGATCCTAAAATACACGGTCCCAAACTTAAGATAAACTGAGACTAGCTCTACACTATGCCCCGGCGGAGAAATCGCTCAGTCTCAATACCTCACACTGTGTACAATTGCAAGAAGTTCTAGGGATTCCAAGTGATAGACCCTATTCCTATATATAGATCTAACCCTTTAGGAGGAAAACCCCTAGTCACAATTAAGCCCCAGATACTAAGGATTACTTCAACGCTTCACTCTATTGCTCGCGCAACTAAGCCCCAATTGAGTTCCTCTCTTAGCACTTCACTCTATTGTGACCACAAAGAACTCTAGAAATATGAAGGTAGGATAAATCACACCAGAGGAGAAAGAGGACACTCCTCTACCTCTCGACTCACCCTCTCAACCCTCTCTAATCTAGCATTGTCTAACCCTCATAGTGTGTCACTCATCCACAAAAGCTATCAAGATGGACTCTTAACCCTAGTGTCATTCTAAGGGAGAAATCATTCAACAAGCAGTCAAGATTGGAACTTAATTAAAGACATCAATTAAGGAAAGCATAATAAAAGGTCAATGAAACAATAACATTCTAGGGTTTACAAGTCCAAGTACCCACTAGGGGGTTTAGCTCTCCATGGAGCAAGATACAATCAATAATGAAATCGAAAGTAAAACCATGTAATCCATAAGAAAACCCCTCGGTATTCGTGTCAATGGTCTTGTGGAGTAGCCTCATCCTCTCCAAAGGTCCCCTTGTCAAGCCTAGGGCACACCTCGCCGGATCTTTGCTGATGAAAGCTCCCCCAATAACTATCTTCCAAGAGAAATGCGGTGTCGAAGCCGTAGAACCACTCCAAAAGCCTTGCCAAAGCCCCTCTAAACCCTAGCCACAACCCTCTCAAAAGATGGAGAAAAGATGGAAAAAAGGATCCAGAAATCGGGCTGAATCACGGCTTAAATTGGGCTAGACTTGGGCATTTACCCACGCCTGTGTTGATTTCTGAAAATCTGCTTTTCTACGGGCTGTAAACAATAACTGCTACAGTAATTACTACAGTGATTTTCTACAATAACGGCTACAGTACTCCACCAAAATATTCACAAATCCACACTTTTCATCGAGGCAACATAAAGGGGCACATGTCTATGCCGTAGATCGCATCGCTTCTTCAATCAAATGCCATATTGGTGAAGATCTTGCTAACATTGCACAAGTCGTAATCGCAAATACGACTGCCTTTGTGCCCCTCCAAACCATGTAATTGCTCGAGCGCATGGAGGTTGGCATACATTCACGTATCTTAGATCACAACTTGTGTCTTCATATTTGTTCACTCTAAGACTTCATCAACAAAGTACAATCGCAATCTACTTTGGCTTCTTTCTTTCATTATTTGGCTCCACAACCCTTCATGCATGAAAGTTCACAAATACACATTTATTAGCGCTAAAATCTGATAAAAGTAATGCTCATCATAAGAAAAGAATATTTCATATTACTAATACACAAGCACTTATCAAACTCCTCCACATTTAAGATTTTGCTTGTCCTCAAGCAAAAATAAAACATTGAAGCATAGAAGAAGGAAATATTTAAAGTGTTGGCCTTAGGTTCACCGAAGCATCCAAAGGAAGCATTCTACAAGTAAGGGAAATTTCATCCCAAATGCACAACAAAACAAGTATTTTTTTTCTTTTTTTTTTTCAGCACAAATAACACAAGAAATAGCACTAATTAGTCCCTTAAACATTGAACCTGAGTTTCCAAAAGAGTTTAATGAGCGAGTAGTGCAACAAGTGTCAATCGGGCAAAAATTCCTAAAAATCCAAGTAAAAAACTAGAGCATGAAAAACATTAAATGTTGAAAATTCTCCTAAACTCAAGAATACAATCATTGCAACTAAAGTGAACCGCCATTGCCTACGTGAGCATGTATGTCAATCATAATTTATGTAAAGGACATATGTAAAGTGAACTCCCCCCACACTTAAGATGTACATTGCCCTCAATGTACGCAAGCAAGCACTATAGGATAGAAATCAATCATAAGCATATGTGGAAGTGGGTAATTGAAGCAATAATCCCCTGAACTCCGAATGGTACATTTGATGGAGCTATAATCATTGAGAGTTGAGTCTCAATGGGTTGTGGAGCACACACGGCCATAAAACTGTGTCCATGACTAGTTCTCAATTTTCATACTCACAAGGCCATCTGCATGTATACACAAGGGGGTTCAGTGAAGCTTAACAAAAACAAAAACAACTCGAGTATATAAAGATAAGGCAATGAAATACAACTCGAAACAAAAATAAAATATAAACTCAGAAGCAAGATCCTTTCTGAGTGATACAAGTCCAAAATAAAATACAGAAATGAAATACGAAAACATAAAATCAAGGAAAAACACATCAAGCGTCGGTGTCGTCCGGGGTCTGCTCTACTGCTGCTGTTGTCGGTGAAGATACAGGTGCTGGTGGATCAATCGGTGCCTGAACTGGTGATAGAGGTGCTGTGGATGCCAGAGGGGTCCTCGGTCTCATGATGAACGGTGAGGCCACGTCTCTCTCAGGTAGCTGCTATAGAATATCCATACGTGCCATCACCTCTATATGCTGTGCAGACTGTCACATGAACCTCGGCAATCTCGGTACGTAACACCCCTATAGCACTTTCGAACCTCTCAAAGCGATCATAAGCTCGAGATGGGGAGAATATGCGAATTGGTGGCGGCTCCCGTGCTGTAGGGGGCCTTGGCCTCTGTATGCTAAGGTTGAGGCTCCTACGCTGGTTGAGGCCTCTCAGCTGCGTCACCCTTAATCTCGGCTGGCTCTGGAGGGGGCATGTTTAGCACATATACCCCGTCTCTATAGCGTCTGATCATGCCCATCATGCGCATTTTCTCTAAGCCGAGGGGTGCTGGAACAATCATCTTCTCGGCTCCTCTGATTGCATCCAGTAGACCCATCCCTACGATGAGTCTGGTCATGTACGGGCCCGAGAAGATCACCCCGATCTTGGTATACTACCCTTGATGTCGCAAGTACTCTGCTACAATGTGTCCCAGATGGATCGGTGTGTTATAAACCATTAAATAGAGATACAGTAGCTCCTGCCAGCTCTAGACTCCAGTAATATCACCACGGCCATTCACTGACCTACTCAGAATGGCGTGCAAGTAGCGGTAAGAAGGTCGAGAAAGTCTTGTGGCCTTGACACCCCTGGTTCATACTGTCCCTGTCCACACAGCACTCTGTATGCGCACTACGGCGTCAAAGTGCCGGGGTAATCCATGGGTAGCTGCTCGTATACCTCCGTGGTAGTGAAACTCTCCTTATACAATCCTAATCTGACTGAGAACTGCATGACGCTCATACTATAATTGTGTCCGAATGCTCTAAACTGTATGACGTCGGTGCTATCAAATCTCCTTTACGATCGATCAAACTCGAAAGATGCCAATACCTCCAAGGTCAAAAGATGAATGGAGGGCTCATGAATGGATAATAATCTGCCCCAACTGCCCACCTTGAGCAACTGCTTAACCTCATCCGCCATGTCGTCAGCCAACTGCACCTCCCTGAGCAAACACAAATCCAGTAGTGGTGTTTGACCAAACTTGAGCTTTGATAAATGCTCGAATTCTAGGTGCTCCGGCTCAGGTGAGGACTCTCAAGGATGCTTACTGGCCACTTTCTTAGTCCTGGGGGCCATGTCTGGAAGATTTGAAAAGAAAAATCGATTAAAACATTCACAGAATTAATATTGCAGAAATTCACACGGTTGTGTGGAAATTTCACACGCCCATATGGATCCACGGGGCGTGAAAACCGCATGGCCACCATGCTATAAACTCAAAAATACATCACAACTTCGTTCCAAACTCACTAAAGCATACACAAACCATTTTAGCATAAAAACGAAACGCATTTACCAGTTTAATCAAAGCAAATCAAGTAATGGTGAAGAAAAGAGAGAAAAAGGGTTTACCGATGAAATAGAGAATGAAAGCTTGAAATCGGCTTGAAAACTCGAATAAAATCCCTCTAAAACAACGGTGTGAAGTCGGGAGAGTGAATGGAAGCTTTCTCTAAATGTTTGGGAGTGCGAAGATAAAGAAACGCAAAAATATTTTAAAGAAAACCCGCGTCTCTTGGAGTTCTGTACATCCACACAGGTGTGTCAAAATTACACACTTCCGTGTACCTCCATAGGAGAGCTTCATAAGGGCAGACACAAGCCCCTGTGTGCTGTTGGGATAACACTCTGAACCTCTGAATGCATGCACACGGGCGTGTGAAAAATTCCCCACGCTTGTGTACCAGACCCATAGGGGCATCCACATGCCCCTGTGGCTCCTCTGTCCATCGGAAAAATTTCTCTAAGTGTTCCACATGCCCCTATTGAAATTCCACATGTGAGTGTGGAAATTACCCACGCTCGTGTGTCATACACAGGGGCAGGCACACACCCCTGTATCTTCTCGGGATAGAGCTCTGAACATCTGTAGAGAAATACACGCCCATGTAGAAATTCCACACGAGCATGTGACCGTCACAAGGTTGTTCACAGGGGCATACACACACCCCTGTGTCCTCTTGGGATGAGCCCACACACGCCCGTGTGGAATTTTCTCACGGCTGTGTGTCTTCTCTGGAAAACTTAGAAAAATCTGCAGCTCTGCAGAAAATTCTTGAATATGTATACATACTCAGAGCCTGAATCTATAATGCAAAATTAACCAGAGAATCATGAAAAACATACTCAAATGACTAATAAACTTTGCCACATGCAATTAAGCATACGATAACATCAATGATCCACAAGAAAAGCACAGCAATTTGAATGTAAAAATCAAGGCACCAACACTCAAAGCCTTATTCATGCAAGTACTAAACTAAAAACTAGAAAAACAGTAAAGACTCAGGTTTCCTTCCAAGAAGCGCTTGTTTAACATCACTTAGCTTGACGAACCTTGCCTTACCTCACAGGGGTTCATGAATGAAGGTTTGCCTCTTACCCATAACTTGAAAGCACGATGAACATAGTCTTTTAAAGGTAGAGGGAGAGTTGCCGAGTTTGTTACCACATGAGGGTTCGTTACCCTCACTCCATTCTTGCACATCCCCATTAGCCTTGGGGCGTTTCTTGTGGCGTCTCCTTGCTCTCTCCATCTTTCGGAGCACCTTCTTCATGATCTCTGGGGTAGATGGTACCTTTTCCTTTAGACCAAGCATCAAGACTTCTTCATTCTCCACTTCTTGGTCTAACAACCCCCTCGTACGGGTCTGGATTCAACATTTCCTGCACATATTCATTAATTAGTTAATTGGTAGTGTCAAGAAAATAAAGAGTATCATCAAAGTCAAGAGAATGTTGCATGGCTTTGACGAGGCAATATGTAAGCTTGTTATCTCCAACCTTCAGTGTCAACTTCCCACCGTCCATGTCGATAAGTGCCTTGGAAGTGTGCAAGAATGGCCTCCCAAGTATCAAAGGAACATCTACATCCTCGTTGACATCCAACACTACAAAGTCTAGAGGAAATATGTACTTGTCAACCTTGACAAGCACGTCTTCAATGATGCCCCTCGGATGCCTAACTGTTCGGTCCACCAATTGAATTGTCATCCGAGTGGGCCTAGGCTCTCCCAAGCTTAGCTTCTGAAAAAAAGAGTATGACATGACGTTGATACTAGCCCCAGGATCCGCCAATGCCATCTCCTCACCCGTATTACCAATGTTGCATGAGATGATGAAGCTTCCGGCGTCCTTCTTCTTGTTCAGCATATTCTTTTGCAACACCGCCGAACAAAAGGCATCTAAAATCACCGATGCACTCTCCTTCAACTTCCTCTTGTTGGTTAAAAGATCCTTCAAAAACTTTGAATACCGAGGCATTTGGGACAACGCCTCCACAAAAGGAATGTTGATGTGCAATTACTTGAATAGACCCAAGAACTTATTGTATTGCTCATCATTTTGGTTGTTCTTCAATCTTGAAGGGTAAGGGCTTCTTGGCTTGTAAGGTGGGGGTGCCACCTCCTTCTCCTTGTTAGTTCTCTCCTCAACCTCCATGACCTCGGGTGCTTCAACATTGTTTTTCTCACTTGGAAGCCTACTCTCAACCTCACAACCACTTCTCAAAGTGATTGCCTTCACATGTTCTCTCGGATTGGTTTCGGTGTTGCTACATAAACCCCCTTAAGGTCTCTCCGATAGAGACTTCGTAATTTGCCCCACTTGATTTTCTAGATTGTGCAATGAAGCGGTGTGGTTGTGAAGTGTAGCTTCAACCGACTGAAATCTTGTATCCGACGATTGAACAAATCTAGTCAAAGCTTTCTCTAGATCGGTCATTCGGGTCTCTAAGCCTGAAACTCGATTCTCCATGTTTGAGCTTGTTGTTGTTGGAAACCCAGTGGTGCCGTGGCCTTTTGTTGCCCTTGATTATTCCAAGAAAAGTTTGGATGGCTCCTCCAACCCGGATTGTAGGTATTGCTATATGGATTTTCTTGGCTCCTCATCACATTACCTACAAATTCAACTTGTTCCATTGAGGATGTACCACCAGTTGCTATCGGGGAATCAGATGGAGCATGGCCTGGCCTCCTCCACATCTGTTACAATTCGTCACGACCGCCAATCTAGGAGAAGTTAGAGTGTCTAACTTCTTGCTCAATGACTCCACTTGGGCTGCCAACGATGTAACCGCATTAATCTCATGGAGATCGGCCACTTTCTTCTTCTCTTTTGCATTTCATTGGTAGCTATTCAAACCCATTTCTTCAATCAATTGTCGTGCTTCTTCGGGGGTCATGCTACCTAAGATACCTCCTATTGCTGCTTCAAGTAACTGGCTTGTGCTAGGGTTCAATCTGTTGTAAAAAGTCTGAATAATCATCTACTCGGGGAACCCATATTAAGGGTGAGGTGATTATTCAAACATACTAGCTATATGGACATTCATGCATATAATGAAATAAACTATTTTTTAATAACTAATGCACAACATACTAGCTTTTCATATGTCATCTCTCTTCAATGGAATATTATAACTGGATTTGATTAAGGCACCAAAAGGCTTTAATCCTTCAATGTAAATGATACACACTTCATTCCATGAAGAAAATGACCATGTCTTGCATCAGCTGTCCTCTTGCATTTTGTTGATCCCTACATTCGTTATCATTATCTTCACCATAAAAAGACACCCCAAAAATAGAAAAATTCCAATTTCATCTTTTAGTTGTGGTTAATGAGAAAAGAAAACAGGAAAAAAATGTAATGTGACAAGCACACAAAAGGAATGTTTACTATACCTCTTATTCAAGATTAAACTCCTGTTGAGGTGTGGGAATAACTTATTCCGGACTAAACCTAATTTTGAGGATTATAGAGGATTAAGAGGCTTAATACATCCTTTAATATTTCATAAAATAGCCCCATAAACATGTGAACTTTATTACAAGAGGAGAAAATTCTTCATCATAAAAGTTTAGGATTTTATGTTTATATATATAAATACAATGTACTAAATGGTTTTTATTAAGGGCCTGTTTGTTAACCTGCAAGTAGCTGCAACTAACTGTATTGCAAGTGGAGTTACATGTAAAACATTGTTTGGTTACCGGTGAAAAGCATTTTACATGTAAAATATTTTGCACTTGATTGTACTATTGAAGAATTTCAACTTACAACAACTTTTGCTCTAAGTTGAAATCCTGCAAAATAACTTGGTTAAAGTCACCTTCATTTTAACAAAACAACTTTCCTCTCTTGCTTGACCAGCCCCACCGATCCTCACCGCTTTGGCAGCCTTGCGTTCCAGTCCCGTCTCTTTCTCTGGTAACACCGCAATCCATTTCTGCCTTCTTCTCATATCTTGCGTTTTCCTTTTTTCTTCATTCTTAATTTTTTTAAGAATTCATGACAATTTGGATCTACAACATCGCAGAACTGAAGAGGCTTGAAAATTTGGTTCTCCAAAATGGTTCAAACCACACGACATCGTGTTTCTCTTCTTGCTCTTTGCTCAGGTTAGGATCCACCACCAACGATGACAAGGTACTTCTCCTCCCTTGCCTTTTGGATCTGGCCTTAATCTTGGTTGGAATAGATCCGGTACCATAGTTTCCACACCTTCGATCCTCATTGTTTTCATTTTGGTCTCATTTATGTGATTGAGATTCTTTTTCTTTTTTTTGGGATGTTTTGACTGTGAAAACATGAACGTGAAACCTCTTTTTTTTTGGGACGTTTTGACTGTGAAAACATGAATGTGAAACCAACGTGTTTCTCACCTCTTTGATATTACCAAGCACTCTCTCATTCAGACACACACACACACTCATTTGCACATATATAAACCATTGAATCTTTTTTTTTTTTTCATTGGAGCATGTCTATTCACTCAACTTTGGCCTATTAGACTTAATACTAATCAAGCTTGCTCATTGTTTATGTGGGTGACTATGTAATCTTGTCTCCATTTGGCAACTAGGGAGTGTGTTTATCAACTGATTAATATCTTGCATTTACATGTATTTTTTATTGTTAGCTTTAGCTTAGAAAATATGATCATGTGTACTTATGTTTTGAAGCATATATATTATTGTTGTTTAATTAACCATGATCTTTAAAATATTAATTAGTGACTTAAAACTTATTTTGTGGTTCTTGATAGCTAAGAAGATCTTTGAAATTCTTGGCATTTTTGTGATGAGTGTTGTTGAAATTAGGTGAGAACTAGGAGAGAAAATTATTCTCTTAATCATATGTTTTTCTCATTTGCTTTGTAGCTTATATATGAGCATATATATATATATATATGATGAAATTTTTGTATGTATATACAGTCATTCTAGCATATGTACATGTATGAACTAGAGGGATAGTCCATTTCTTTATATATGAAAAACATAATAATGTAAAAACAAATTATTGTGTTAAATTATTTAGCAATATTGTCATCAAATTTGGTCATAGAAACAATAATTAAAAAGCCATTAAACAAATGCAAAGGTATGGTGGGTTATACAACATACCTGTCTGCTCATTAATGGTATTTATGGAATTTTGTGCATCCTAAAAAATAAAAGCATAAGATTATTATGCATTTTACCACCCACCCCGAAACCCACAAAAAAAAAAACTTCATTTTATTATGCATTTTACTAGCGGGAATTATTTGCTAACCATAAATGATGCTGTATTATTTTCTTTTTTTTTGGTATTGCCAATTACGACACCTATTTATTGCTAGGATCAAGACTATTATCTTACTTAATGACTATTGCAATATGACTTATAGATGGAGTCAATGTCTGAAGATGAATATGCCGCAATTTCTTCCACTTTATTTGCCACCATCTTTGCGTGAATGTGGTTTAGGCGAAGAAACCTTAGTTTGCCATGGGAGCCTTATTACAATAGAGATGCACAACGAGCAAATTATATTTCAAGAATAATAAATAGCTCCGATGAGGCTAGTATATCTACGTTGAGAATGAAAAGAGCATCATTCTTTGGATTGTGTGATCTTCTAAAAGCGAAAGGATTGCTATACAATACTTTACATGTAAGTGTGGAAGAGCAAGTGGCTATGTTTCTTCACATAGTTGGTCATAATGTGAGAAATAGGGTCATTGGAGTTAATTTTCTAAGATTGGGAGAAACGGTTAGTCGATATTTCAATCATGTCTTGTATGCTATTGGAGAACTTCGGGGTGAATTCATCCAACCACCTAATATAGCCACAAGTCCAATTATCACTCAAGATCCAAGGTTTATGCCATACTTTAAGGTAAGAAATATAGATTTAACTCTAAATAATTTTTTAACTAATAGATGCAAGGTGTTAATAATTTTTCATTAATTAATAGGATTGCATTGGAGCACTTGATGGTACACATATTCATGCATATGTTCCACACGATATTGTAGCTTGTTTCTGTGGAAGAAAGCCTTACCCTAGTCAAAATGTATTAGCTGCAATTAATTTTGAATTAAAGTTTACATATGCACTAGCCGATTGGGAAGGTTCAGCACATGATGCACTTGTCCTTCGGAATGCTTTGGAAAGAGAAGATGGGCTTCTAGTGCCGGAAGGTATCATAAAATTATTTCAAAATTAACATAGTTAATCTAATACAATTGTGTAATTAATAGATTGTGGCTATTCTGTCATAGGCAAATACTACCTAGTAGACGCCGGATACTCCACCCGACCCGGTTTTATATCACCATTTCGTGGTGTCCGATATCATCTCAAGGAGTTTAGTGCACGAACTCCATCAAATAGAAAGGAGTTGCTTAATTATAGGCATTCCTCTTTGCGCACTTCAGTGGAACGAGCCTTTGGTGCTTTAAAAAATCGGTTCAAAATTCTAACATCTAGACAATTTTTTCCATTTCAAACACAAGTGGATATTGTCATTGCGTGTTGCATACTTCATAATTACATTTTACAAAGAGGCAATGATATATATGTACCAAATATTGAAGATTGGGAACCAAACACAAATGTACGCGAGGTGAGAATGCAAGCCCAAGCTCGTGAAGAAACAAGGGAATGGTGTGCAATACGAAAAACAATTATGAATGATATGTGGATTAATAGATAAATCTAACTTCCTATGTTTTTTTAAGCAAAAAAAAATTGTGGGCTTATGGAATGCTATATGTTTTCCAAATTTTGTTGTTTAATTATACAAAACAAATCATGTGGTGAAACTTGTTTATGTGTTGTTTTCGTTTGTGATCTTATTCAATGTCTCCTTACATTTTGAAATGAGTTTGTTATACCTTGCCCATTATTGAATAAGATCAATTTTGAAATAATTACTTCAATGCTAATTATGTGATACAGATGGAGTCTCAAGACTTAACACAAGAAAGCCATGACTCTATTGGAAGGAAAACATCAACTAATTTCCGATGGATAGCTATCATAACATCTTTCATATTGGCATCGTTGGTTGAACAAGCAAATCTTGGTCTTAAATCTGACAAGGGATTTAAAAGTGTTGCTATAAATGTTGTTGCTAGGGTTGTGGGTGAAAGGTTCAATTTAGCCGTAAGTGACACACATGTTTTCAATCGGCATAGGTATGTAAGAAAAATATGGCTAATAATAAAGAAGATTAAGAATTTAAGTGGTGTATCATGGGATGATGTGGAGAAAAAATAATCATGGGAGAGGAGGAATACCAAATATATATACAAGTAAGTAGTGACTTAGAGTTTTTATAATATATTTTCAACATTTGTGCATTGCCTTTAATTAGAGAATGCATATTTATCTTTGTAGGCCCACCCCGGGGAAGAGATTTATATTAATAAGTCAATTCAGGACTATGAAGAGATGGGAATTGTATGTGGAAATGATCAAGCAACGAGATCTTTTGAGAAAACAGGTGTTCAAAGTTCTAGAATCCTAGGCACACAAATGGAACCACCACTACAAACGCCAATAATCAATCTTGATGACCAAAGTCAAGGCTTCGATGATTTTGATGACATTAGACAAACTCAACCTCCTACAAATGACACACCGACGAGCTCCACCTCCAAAGCCAAAAATGGTAAAAAAAGAAGAAAAAGTGCTAAAGCAGATGAAGAAATCATGCGAAATGTTGAGCATCAATTAGGAAGAATTGCAAATGCATTAGAGGGAGACAAGAGTCAATTTATTAGTAAGCAATTGCTTGATGAGATTATGACTTTAAGTGAGTACTACACCGAATATGATCTTGGACGGGCATATGACTATTTGCTTCAAAATTTTCCTTTAGCAAATGGGTTTATGAACAAAACTCATTCACTTCGTTGCCTTTGGATGGATGATTTTATTGATCAATTAAGGGGTGGTCATCGAGCATGAGTTGTTATAACACCATATCATGTTGTTTTATCTTAACTTGGGATGATGTCTTTGGACAATGTTATGTTTTGTTTTAATTGGACAAGTATCATGGGATGATATCTTTGTTATTTGTTTATTTTTATTTTTATTTTTGTTATTGGATGGACAATTGTCATGTTATATTTGAACTATGAATGTTGAATGTCGTATTTTGGATGAACAAGGCTTCACGTTTGTATTTTTGTGTATGATTAAAATGTGTATTATGAATGTTGAATGTTGTATTTTGGATGAACAAGGCTTCACGTTTGTATTTTTGTGTATCATTATGTTGATGTGTATTATAAATGTTGAATATCGTATTTTGGATGAACAAGGCTTCATGTTTATATTTTTGTGAATCATTATGTTGATGTGCATTATAAATGTTGAATGTCATATTTTTAATTTTTTTTGTTGTTGTTGGATGGACAATTGTTATGTTATATTTGAACCATGAATGTTGAATGTCGTATTTTGGATGAATAATCAAAATAAAATTAATTAATTATTTTTATATATAAAGTATTAATTAATTAATAATGAATAATAAATAATTTATGTATTGCTTAAATGTAATCACTAATTTATTAAATAAACTAATTAGTTTCAAAAATAAATTTAATGAAATTAATCATTTAGGTTAAAATTATTTTTATGAAAAATATCAATTAATTAATTAATTAATTAATAATAATAGGGGTAATCTCACCCCTTCACTTAAATGGTAACCATATCTTTTAATTTACATCATACCAAACAAAAAAAGTAAATGCAGCATTTCCAATTACAGCAAACCAAACAGAAATGATGTAAATTGAAATGCAGAATTTTCACTTACACTGTAATTTTATTTTCATGTAATTTCACTTACAGGTAACCAAACAGCCCCTAAGAGTATTCTGGTTAAAATCAATATACCAAGTGTCTGTTTTCAACTTCTAGAATTGCTCCCAAATATGCTCCAAAATCATTTTGATTGCTCTTTGGAGCAGTATGGTCTATGTGGTTATGGAATTAAATCAGTTCGTTTAGCTTACATTTTTCATTGCACACGACTTTCCATTGGAAGCTCTGGGGAACTTGGAATAGGAGTGCACTCATTTTGTTGTCAGCTTAGTACTTAATTAGATGCTTTCAGCAATTATCCACTCCGAAATATCCATCATATTAGGGAGAATGGTTTTTTTGCATTGGGTTATCAACACCCTTTGTACAAAACTGAGTTCGCTTTTGAGAACCATTAAATTATTAGCTTTAAAAAATTGAAATTGTTTTTTGTTTTTGCTTTTTATTTTCTTGCAAAAATGAATCCAAACATGCAACTTTGGACTCATAAGCATTTATTTCATAAGTTAAGCTAAAAAAAAAAAAGGTGAATTCTCCCTCTTTAATTGAAAGTTGTACCTAACTCTAAAAAGACACTAGGATTGTCTCCTAAAATGGAGATATTTACAAATCTATGCATAGGTTTGTTATAAATCATTTCAGATACAATAAAATAATTAAATTCTTACAATTCACTTATTTGTAATCTCTTTTGACAATACTGTTAAGGCAGACATTACGATTGTAATAATTTTACAATGTTTTAGTTATGCTTGAAGGCTTAACATTGAGAGTACAAATTAAAGTTAAAGATTGGCTTCACTATATCATTGAGTTGAGGCTATTTGTACAGTATTTTTTCCCATACCAAGTGATTGGAATGAAATAAGTTATAAAGATAATGATAATTGCTACCGGTCTTAGAGCTAATTTTGCTTATTTTTTTTTAATTTTAATGCCGCTGTTCTAACAATTATTCACTTTAATTTAAAAAAAAAAGTAGAATATTTTAATTTTGTTAAATTTTGAATTGAATTAAAAAATATTATGCAGATGAGAAATTTGGAAACTCATGGCTATTCAAACAAGACTAGGTCCATAATGTAATTAAGGCTACTTAGCAAGGCTACAAAAGTATGGGGTGATTTAATTTATAGGCTTTGACTCTTCATTTTGTTTTACAAGTGCAAGGTGGTAATCCTTGCAAAAATATGGTATCGTTTTAAAACATGAGCTCCAATGCTGTTTGATTGAATAAACCAAGAAACCTTCATCAAATGTATGGATAAAGATCATGGACTTAATTGTATGCCTACTTTGAATCTAAAGTACAATGTAGACAAAAATTCAGAGACATAAAGGAAAACGTTATTCTCCTTTTAATATGGTGTACAAACGGAAAATAACAAAATCGATAATAATCATAATTTAAAATTATATTTTAATCATGATATTAATATCATATGTGGCAAGATTAGTATATACTCCCACTAGTGCTATATATGAAATTAAAAATTTAGTTAAAATTAATTAATATTCTTAAATTTCTAAAATATTATAACTTTTCAAAGTTGCTTTTATTTAAAAAATTATCAAGCTTCTATTAATATCTCTCTATTTTAATAATATTTTTTTTGTTATTTCTCACCAAATGGTGGTTTATGTTTTTGAAACAATATTGAAAAATATAGAAATACATTAATAAAAGTAAATTTGGAAAGAGATTATATGCTTCATAAATTCTTTAAATAGATATCTAAAAAGAACCAGAGAAGAAATTTTAAAAAAAAGAAAGAATAATATGTATGGATATTTTTATATATTGGTAAGCAGTTTGATATTTATATAATTAAATTTATTGTTGATTAGTTTATGTATGTACATCAAAGTTATGACTCAACAAATAAAGAAAAAAAAACCACCCATCTGAATTGACTATGACTGTAACACGCTGTTCTTGTAAGCGTGCAGATAAGACCAAGCAAGGTTGAAGTTTCTTAATTAGACAAGTAGTTGTCTAATTATTAATTTTTTTATAATATATATTTTAATAAGTACTTTAAATTTAAAATACATTGTGTGTTTGAATGAACTGCTTAGTTAATTAAATTTTTAAGTAAAATCATTATAATGTGTTCAAAATAATAAACTTATTTTATATTATTTTTAATAAATCACTTCAATTTTAAAATAAAAAGTTAAATACTAATAAGCATTTTAATGTTTTAATTTTTATTTAAAACATATTTTTCCGAATAAACAAGAATAAAAAATAGCTTAAAATACAAAATTAAGTTAAGCTCTCTAACCATTCCACAAACCCTCCCCTATAAATACAACCCTATACACCCCCTTCATCCCTTCATATCCTCAAACAAAAACAAACAATTGCAACCCTAGCTAATAATGGCCTCCAAAAAACTCCTTCCTCTTTTCCTCCTCCCACTCATCCTTCCAATCTCCTACGCTGCAACTTTTGAAATTGTCAACCAGTGCCAAGACACAGTATGGGCAGCTGCCATCCCCGGCGGCGGCCAGCAGCTCAACAGAGGCCAATCATGGACAATAACAGTGAACGCCGGCACCACCGGTGGCCGTATCTGGGCACGCACAGGCTGCAACTTTGACAGCTCCGGCCAAGGCAACTGTGAAACCGGTGACTGCAATGGTCTCTTGCAATGCCAAGGCTACGGCCAACCACCCAACACTCTCGCCGAGTTTGCCCTAAACCAGTTCGAAAACCTAGATTTCATTGATATCTCTTTGGTTGATGGGTTCAATGTGCCCATGGACTTCAGTCCGACCAGTGGGTGTGCACGTGGAATCCAGTGCTCGGCGGACATCAACGGGCAGTGTCCTGCAGAGTTAAAGGCTCCCGGAGGATGTAACAACCCTTGCACTGTGTTCAAAACTGATGAGTATTGTTGTAACTCAGGGAGTTGTGGACCAACTTATTATTCTAAGTTTTTTAAGAATCTCTGTCCTGATGCTTATAGCTACCCTAAAGATGATCAGACCAGCACTTTTACTTGCCCTGGTGATACTAATTATAAGGTGGTCTTCTGCCCTTAAATTATATGGACGTTCATGTATGCACACATGCACTTGCATGCAGGTAGCTCTTAGATGGAGACTTGTCTTACGCTCCTTGATAATTAAATAATGTCGTTGCATCCGATGGATGGGCAATGCAATATAATGAAACTGTGAAACAACAGCGATAAGGCCATGGTTGTTGCATGCATCTTTCTTCTATTATTTATAGAAATATTAAAATAAATAAACATAAATTAATGATTCATGAAAGCATATATATATATATATATATATAAATGCAAGAAGATTGTATTTCATGAGTATAAAGAAAAAGATTTTCGGTAGGATTTATTATTAACCATTATATATTATGTTTAAATGTTCTCTAATCAACTGATATAATTTCTTTAATAGAAAGTATATTGTGCAAACATGTATGGCATCTGAGGCATTCTACTAATTTGTTAAAAAAAATTAAAATGGTTTAAATGAACATATTTACCAATTGATATTCAAGTGGATGGGTACTACGAATGCATATTATTAGTATTATATATAAAGTAATTATTAATTTTTTATTCAAGTTTAATGTAACCCTTCGTTCTTTCACTTTAATGCTGACATTTGCAAGGGGGAGAGAGAGTATGGGTGGACCCCACTCTCTGTGTTAATAAAAATGTATAGCTTATGAAAAAACTTATTCGCCGTTGCCGGGGATCGAACCCGGGTCACCCGCGTGACAGGCGGGAATACTCAACACTATACTACAACAACCTTGATTTTCTTTATTTCTAGATTGTTTTAATAATTAAAATATTCAAGAACGGAACTGTTAATTTTTTCTAGAAATATTATTCAAGAATAGTGTTCGATAATCACCCAATGCATTCTTGTGATCCCTTTATTAAATTTCATAAAAAAACACCTTATGACAAAAGTGTGATTGTTTTCTCTTCTTCTGAAACAATATTTATAAATCACTGGTGAGTATTAATTAAAGTCCACATAAATAAGAAAATAAATGGCTTTCATTTGGGGTTGGGGGATACCAACAAGGGGGTGTTGTGCTTGAGCACTCCCTTAATAGGTAAACACCCTTTAGCTTCTTGAAGGAATAAAGGACAACACCCCTCGGCCTTAAATTTAAGCCCATGGATCATGATATATTGATATCTAGCCATCAGTCTTCCTTAAGATATGAAGACCCCCAAAGTCCAAATCTCAAATCATATAATTTATTGTTAAAGACAACAAATAAGATTGTGTTATTGTGTGAGGATTTGTTTGCACATATCTTGATGTTGGCAAAGCAAGTGTGAATCATGTGATCATGTCTTCTTCTCTGTTATTCTTTGGATCACCATGTCTTGTTCTCTATTATTCTTTGGATCATCATCAAATCACAACTCACAAGAAACTAATCAACAAAGCAAGAAATCTCAACAGCAAGTATTTCGAATTTCGGATATCTCTTTTGATTCCACTGTTCTAGTCCATATCATTCATGCATTCCTCAATAAATCATTTTGTGCTTCTATCTTTCCGATCTCTCTCTCAATTCCCAAGTCCCGAATCCAGGTTGTGTTGAAATCTGTTGATCTAGATTTCAGACTGCAGAGTATATCTCACATTCTCACCGTTTTAGTAATTATTGGATGAATTTTTGCTACTTTTTAGGTTGGCAACTTATAGCCATGTAGGTTGTGGGTTTGATCTTTATTTATTCAATTATGTGTTTATTTATGAAAATATTGGTAGGTGAAGCTTTGTGTTATTTCCATTGTGAATCTGTGATTGAGTGTTGGAACTTGGAAGTGGTTTAGATTTTGGAAGGAGAGATGCTTTTGTAGGATTAGCACTAAATTCTAATTACTAAAAATCTAGAATATGTTTCTTATCTATGTAATTTATATTCAAAACTTGACACTAGTTAAGTTTAAGACTTTAAGTTCATATGTTATAAATATAGGATAACGTATTAAATATCGTGTTCAAACATTCAATGTGTATGCTTAAGTTTGCACACACACTGTGAGGCCGACCCCTTAATCAAATCCTAGCCACTGCTTTTATCTTTTAATCCTAGCCGTTGGTTTTACTTTTAATCTTAGCCATTGATTTTGTTTTTGTTTAATTTCAAAACCCTAGCCATTCAGCTTCTTCGGTTTTAGATCACCGTTTAGGGAAAGAGAGAGAGAGAGAGAGAGAGAGAGAGAGAGAGAGAGAGACTTGCCTCATCTCTTTCTCTTCCTTTTTGCGGGTGGTGTCGGCGACGAGGACGGGAGAAGGGCCTCATCATCACGGATTTCGTTTCACTGTTATTGTTGAGGTAAGGTTCCGAGTTATTTTGTTATTGCTCTTTTTTATGCTTGTTTGTGACATGTTACTAGTTAGGGTTAGGGATTGGTGAGAATTGATTAGATTTTAGTTTGAGGATAAAATTCAGAAAGTTCCTGTTAGCATAGTAGAGATCTCTAATTTATTTCGAAGATCTAGAGATGGAATTTGAAAGAGATCAGAATAGAAAAATTGTAGATCGAGATCTTGTTTAGCTTTCTACCAAATTTCAGAATTTTTGGAGTAGTGTCCTGCAAATTATAAATTTTTAGACGCAGGTGACGCGGACAGGATTTCTGTTCAGCCCTTGAACAATTTTTGATTATTTTCATAATTTTAAGTTCTGTTTTAGATTTATATTTATATAATAAAGTTATATAGGACGATGTTATATTTGACTGCAAAATTTCAGAATTTTTAGCCATGTAAATTGTGAGATATGAGCAGATTTCTATAGGTGTGCTCAATACTATTTCTGCAGAGAACATAACGATTGCTTAGAAAATTTGATGGTCTTGCATATGGAATTTGGAGAAGAGTAATATAAAAAAGTTATATAGTTTGATGTTTCCTAAATACTTGAAAAATTTCAGACTTTATGCATCTTTAGTTTGTGAGATATAGCCCTATTGGTATAAGTGTCTCAGATGATATTTCTGTGCATAGCCTGAAGAATTATGGCCATTTTTGATGATCATGAAGATTGAATTGGATAAGGTAAAAAATAGGAAAGTTATTCATTTCTGAGTTATCTGATTGTCAGTAAGATTGCATTACTTTTAAAGTTATATGTTGTGAGATATTTTTTTATTGGACTAGGCATGTCTGAAACTGTTGGTTTACATAGTTATGATTTTTAATACTGGTGGTTTAAATTCTGTAGGTCTCAAATCATTGTGAGGTTTGAATATGTTTTAGATGAAGATGCCTAGTTTTCTCATAAGTTTGAAATTTTTTATTTGGGTTAGAATTTGCAAAGCTACGCTGATTTTAATCTTAAGGTTTGTAGGGGAATTGGTTATTGGTCTTGACCTTGGTAATTTTGTTAGTGTTTATTTTGTTTTTGCATTCATGTGAATTTTAGTTTACTTGTAATTCTGATGGGTTATTCCCAAATTAGTTCTTCCTGAGAAATACTCGATTGGTGTAAGAATTCAAAAATCTGGCTGTTAATCATGTAAGTATCATACATATAAATCATATTATATGTATATACTTTAGTTTTCTGAACATTTGAAAATTTTGAGAAAAATAATGATTTTATGTATTTATTTATATTTTGAATTATTTATTTATTATTATTTTTGGAATTATTTTAAATTATTTTAAAGTTCCAGTTAATGATATTTTATTTTGGATAGAATTATCTGAAAGGTTTAAATAATTTATTTACATTTGGATTACTTAATTTTTGAATTCCAGATAATTTACTTTCTGATCAATTACTATTGTGTTTTTCTTTATTATCTGTTCATGTTTGGATTCAATTAACTGGATTATTTTGATATGATAAAAATGGGATTATGTGACTGCAAATTACTTGCATTTTACCCATTATGAATTTTGATAGTTTATTGTTTTGTGAACATAAAATATTTTGACAAAGTACTCGTAGTCCCCAAACTAACTTTGCAATAACCCTGTCACTGGGAGTTAAACACTGACCGCGTCGACATGTACTCTGATATAGAAACTATAGTTTCCCACCGCTTTCCGTCGGTGAAGAATAACGGTCTCTGATAAATCTGGCTCGGGTCACCGAGGGTAAACTTATGAGTTATGATATTCTGGCTCGGGTCACGGAGGATAAATATATGAGTTATGTTATTTTGTTTTGGCAATAGTTGTTTGGGGGACCTATATGCTTGGTTTTGACATCTATGTTTATTTGAAATAAATTTGATTTCTGATTTTGATTTTGATAATTTTTTATTTTTGCAAATGATCCCTATAATTTTTTAGTGGGATCTTACTGGGCTATCAAGCTCATAATTTATTGTTTAATATCTTTTTAGATCAAGAGTAGAGTTGAGTGGCGGATAGCTTAGCGGGGATCGTTAGGCAATCGTCGAGTATTAGCATGTATTAAGTCCCGTTTTTTTGTGGGGCTATGTTTTATTTGTATAAGTTTATATTTTTTTTTGCAATACACTGAGTTTGATTCTTTGTTCTGTTTTGGATCAGGTTTTGAGGCCTTGTATGTCTACATGGTTTCGGCCTTGTAGTTGTACGGCCGTTTGTCGGTGTCCCAGGTCCATAGAGCTGGGTTCGGAGCGTGACACACACCACTAGCAACCATAAAAGCTAAAGCTTGATCACTGCTTTAGGCAACATTAACCCCCTATTTGGTTTAGAGGGTGAGGGGGGGAGCATGGAGGGTTTGAAAAGATATTGTGTTTGGTTCATGGAGGGGTGTGGAGGAGTAGTTTATTTTTTTTTTTGTTTAGTTGAAAAGAGGAATGGGGAGGAGAGAGAAAGAGTGTAATGTGTATTTGACTATTTTGCCCTTGTACAATAAAATAGGTAATAATATATATATATATATATAATAATAATAATAATAATAATAATCAATTGTAGAATAATAATAATAACACAATATATAGTATATGATAAACATTATAAAACACACACACAATAATTAGGGAAAAATATTTATATGAAAAAAAATTATGAGGAGTCATAACATCTTGATTATAATTGACAAATATTGGTTAAAATATGAACACCCAATGATCATTCAAACATACCATAGGGTTTTAATATTCTCATTTGTGAAATGATAATGATAGAGTTTTAATATATAGGATACAATAGGAATTCTACATATAGGTGAAGGGCATTAATGATATTTTGCATTATTTAAAAAAAGTAAAAAAAAAAACAATAAACATCCACTCCCCCAAAAGACTCCAATTTGGGGGAGTGGATAATGAGGGGTGAGGAGGGGTGCCTCACCCCCTTCACTCCCCCAACCAAACAACACCCACACCCCCAACACCCCTCACCCCTCCTCCCTCCCCCAACCAAACAAAGCCTAAGGAAACATGAAGCTTCAAGTCAAAATATACGAAGGAAATTTTATAGTCTTTTTATATGGGTGGTTTGGATTTTGGAGGGATTATTTCTTTCTAAATTTATTACCCATTAATTTCTTTTAATAATTCATTGCTTCTAAATTTATTATCTTGGCTTTAAAGTGCATGGTTCATTTCTTATGACTTATAAGTTATATTGAGACAAATCAAATTGTTGTGTCATTTTAGTAATCTTAAAGCTACAATTAAGTTTTGTGCTATGTCACAATGTGCATGGTAGACCTTAAGTATTGGCAAATTGATTCAATTGAGCTCATGATTTGCCTTAACACTCTTGTACTTAGTCTATCTTAGACTTTCTATTAAAACTATATTTCTACCAACTTAGAAATATTTATGTAGTTATTTTTTGGTTTATATGGTGGATGACTTCTTGGTTTATTTTGTTTAAGCATGGATAAAACTCAAGCATAGTTTAAATTCTATGTTTATAGCATAGTTATCATACCCGCCCTAGGTATTGACCCGGTGAGGTTCTGGGTCTAGGGTCAATTGGTTCAACCGTCGGGCATGCAGGATAATAAATATTTTAAAATATTATTTTTAAAATTATAAATTATTTTTAATTATATAATTAATGATATAAAATAATGAATTATTAGTTATTAAATAACTAATTTTATGGAAAAAATAAAAAAACAATTGTCAATCACTTATTTGGAAGTTGTAGAAAAGGGATAAAAAAACTCAAACTTGACAAAATTACATATATACCCTTTAACTTAATAAAAAAAAAAAAATCAAAGGATGAAAAGGTCATTTAAAAAAAAAGCATTGGCCCAGCCGGGTTACAGAAACCCAGCCGGTTCATAGAGTTTGACGGGGTCAAAGCGGGTCAAGCATGGTCAAAGTGGGTTGATTGCATAAACAGTCTAATTAGAGACCGGGATTGGTTTAAGCATTGGGTCATCGGGTCAACCAGTCTGACTGCTGGGCCGGTCCGGGTTAAAAACTATGGTTAATAGGATACCACAGTTAGGGAGCTTGAACTGGTGTGTATATATATATATATATTTGGAATTTATGTTTTTATTATAGAATTGTTGCATTGATTAATTGTTGAATAATTTGAGTTAATTTTTAATTGCATTATTTGTTACTTTGGATTTTAATTGCTTGTTGAATTAATTGTTAATTATTTAGACATGGAGAGGTTTTTAAACCTAAACTGAAAAGTTGTGAATCAGGAACAAATGTTTCTTTTGAAGCTAGCACTGGAGCACAAAAGAGAACTCGTGTTGAATTCAGTCAAAACGATATCATTGTTGACCCTGGAATCCACAAACCAATTGGAGAGTATCATTTGTGTATTAGAGATCAAATTCGAAGAGTGTATTTATTGAAAGGCCCATGTTAGCCATCTATATATGACTATCCCAGAAAACAACAAGGAAAATAAATGCGCCGCTTTCAAGAAGTGTAGTTTCAAAAGTTTAACTGGTTGAAATATAGTGTGGCAAAAGATGAAGCCTATTATTTTTATTGTTAATTTTTTAGGTAGGATAGAATGGAAAGGGAGCAAGTGATATTTTTTATAAGAAAAGGGTTTTGTAATTGGAGGAAAACATATGAGGCCTTTAATAAACAAGATATAGGTCTAGCAAATAGCACACACAATGATGCTATATAGCATTATGAGGATTTTAAAAATTAGAGGCAAAATGTGTCACATGTGTTATATTTTCATGGACGTCAAATGGAGATCAATTATCGTTCTCGGCTAGCAGCTGTTTTAGATGTTGTATGAATTCTTTTGGTACAAGGTCTTGCATTTTGTGGCCATGATGAGTTTTCTAGTTCTAAAAATAAGGGAAACTTTCCGGAGATACTCTATTGGTATGTAAAAAAAGTTGAGAGGGTTGGGAGTGTTATTAATGAAAATGCTCCTAGGAATAATCAATTAACTTTTCCATTGATTTAGAAACAGTTGGCGAATGTATACGCCGCAGAGACAACGTTAGCAATCATTAATGAAATTGGCAACAGTAATTTCTTACTAATTGTTGATGAGTCTCGAGATAAGTCAATAAAGGAGCAAATGATAGTGATTTTGATGTTTGTGAATAAGCAATGCTAGGTTGTTGAAAGATTTCTTATGATTCAGCAAGTAACAGACACTTCAACATTTTCTCTAAAATAAATTTTAGATGAATTATTTGCTCATCACAGTTTATCAATTTCAAAATTGAGAGGACAAGGGTATGATGGTGCCTCAAATATGAGAGGAGAATTTAATGGTTTGAAGACATTGATTTTAAAAGAAAACCCTTTTGCATTGTATATCCACTACTTTACCCACCAACTACAATTAGTAATTTGTTCAATTGGCAAGAGTATTCTGGTTGTTTATGATTTTTTTTTATTATACAAATATGGCCGTGAATATTTTAGGTGCTTCATGTAAAAGAAAAGATATATTGCTTCAAACACATCATAAAAAAATTATAGATATATTAGAGTCTGGTGAGATTTTTTCAGGAAAAGGCAAGCATAAAGAGACAAATCTTGCAAAAGAAAGAGATACTCGTTAGGGTTTGCATTTTACTGACTTTGATTCATCTCCTAACTATGTGGGAATTAGTTTTGGAGGTGTTACAAAATGTGTGTCAAGATGGATTAGTTGCAGATCATAAAGGTTTGGCATTAAGTTTGATTAGTAAAATGGAGAGTTTTGAGGGGTAAAAATTTTAGAAGGTCACTGTACTATAATCATTTTCCACTTTGCTCAATGAATTTCAATTTGTTTCTTTTTAGTCATCATACACTGATTTTCTTTCACCTGGACCAAGCCAACTCAGCCAAACCAAGCTAACTCAGCCAATTCCGGCGGCCTGATCAGCTTCTTTGACCGAATTCTTTTGGGGTGACCTCTAGGTGAAAGAAAATTAGTGTAGGATGACTAAAAAGAAATAAATTGAAATTTATTGATCAAAGTGAAAAATGGTCATAGTACGGTGGCCTCCTAAAATTTTTACCCGAGTTTTGAGTTTGCATTTGTCTTGCATATGATAATGAAAGTATTGGGGATCACAAATGAATTATCAAATGCTTTACAATAGAAAGATCAAAATATTGTTAATGCCATGCCTT
Organism: Dioscorea cayenensis subsp. rotundata; assembly: GCF_009730915.1. NCBI lineage: Eukaryota > Viridiplantae > Streptophyta > Magnoliopsida > Dioscoreales > Dioscoreaceae > Dioscorea > Dioscorea cayenensis. The sequence goes on along the minus strand of NC_052485.1, from coordinate 14,006,923 downwards.
TAATTGATACTGTAAAACATCGTATTCAAGATTTAAAGGATAACAAATGGGATGAGTTATTAGAATAGGTTTGAAGCTTTTGCGATAGAATGTATATTCCAGTGTCTAATATGGAAGACAAAATACTAGTTCGGGGTCGTTTTAGGCGTGAGGGGCAGTAGATAACTTATTATCATCATTATCATGCGGAGATTTTTATTGCAGCTATTGACTTAATTTCCACTAAGTTGAATAGTCGGTTCAATGAGACACCTATAGAGTTGCTAACTTGCGTATCATGTCTTGATCCAAGGGATTCAATTTTCAAATTCCATTATGGTTGGCTGCTTCACCTTACAGAAATTATTATGATGATTTTTCTATAAAAGATCTTCAAAACCTAAAAGAGTAACTTCACACTTACGTTCATGATGTTAGAAGAAGTTCTGATTTTTTTGAATGTGATGATCGTGCAAGGCTTGCCGTGTATCTAGTTATAAGTAGAAAGCATTTGGTATTTCCATTGGTTTATCACCTTGTTGAATTGACTTGATCTTACCGGTAGTAACAACATCAGTTTAAAGTTCCTTCTCGGAGATGAATATCATCAAAACTTATTTGCACAATAAGATAGGAGATGAATCGTTGGATGATATGATGATATTCTATATTGAACTACAAGTGTTTGACACAATTGATTCAACTCTCACCTTATAGTGGTAGTCGTTAATGGTATGTATATTTTTATATTTTTTTTAAATATTAATTATTATAATCTAAAGTTTGAATTAATATAATTTTTTTTATATTTATTTTTTAGGTTAAACCTAGCACATCCTTGGTTTTCTTTTAGGTTCCAACCCTGGCTTTCGTTGTTATTGTGTTTGTTTATGTTATCTAAATATTACTCAATAAGGACCTATTTGGTTGTTGTAAATAACTATAATGTAAGTGGTTATTTGATCTGATATAAAAGTTTCACTTACATGTAAGTAGATGTAAAACAATTTACATCTTAACTACCTTACTCTAAGCTGAAATACTGTAAGTGGATGTAAAACAATTCACTTATATGTGGTGTGTGGTGGCATCCACTCACCACTATAATTATCTTACCATAAAACTACTTCATATTTAATTATAAAAATATTATAAAAATATATAACTATTAAATTATTTTTATATTTTATAATTTAATATTTATATAATTAAATATTTTTTAATAAAAATATTTCATAATTGAAAATATTTTAAATTAGTAAATAAATAAGTGTTTTAAATTTAATTATAAAATTTATTAAATTAATTATTTTTTTACTGAAATTAATTTTTATGATGTTTTTAAATGCTTAATGCTAATAATTGATAATAGAGTAATCTCACCACCTCATTTATATGGTGCTTATACCCTTCAATTTACATCAATACAAATAATAAAAATGTAAACACATTATTTTCAATTACAAAAAATCAAATAATATTGATGTAATTTGAAGTACAACATTTTCAATTATATTGTAATTTCACTGAGACTATGATTTCAGTTACTAGTGACCGCACAACACTTAAGAGTCATCAAAAGAACTTCAAGTAGGATATAAACAGACTCTTGTGAGTTTCTAAATTTTTTTTCTTGCAATATATTATTATTAATAAAAAAAGAAAGGATCATGGAATCCAAAGCCATTTCCCCTTTTGCATCTACTTCAAAACTCTTTGGATTTCAAATTAACTTACTTCTTAAACATTTTTTTTTTAAATTAATTATATTTTTAACATTACTATTTTGTCGTTTCACTTTGTCCACACCCTAACCACAAGATGCTCCCAAATTAAGGTCAACTGAGCTTGCCTAATCTCTGATACGAGTTGGTTTGCATGATCCAAGCCCTACAATGATGAGAACCTAGTATAACTCTCCGGAGCTTGGTGAGACCGAGGTCAGCTTGCCCCCACAAGGAGAGTCTGCTTAAGCCGCTGTATACTCACTAAATCTGGGTGAGTTTAGCTTGGCCCAAGAGGTCCCATCTGGCAAGAAAGCTTGACAACAAAGGGGAACGTCTTGTGGCAAATTGGCTAGTCTCGAGGCAAGGTCATTGAGATTTGGAGGCTTGCTTACTTTTATGCCAATGCACGTTAGTTTTATAAAAGCTCTAGAGAGCTCACCGAGGAAGATAAATATATATATATATATATATTAGAATAAATAAAATATTAATTTATTTTAAAAAAAATTACTTTCAGGTGTGTTTTAATTTAAAATAGAAGTTAATTATTAGGTATAGAACAAGCTCTAGTAATTTGTAGGTTATTTTGAAATTTACTGAATGCTTTCATAATCATTCTTTATCGATAAAATGGCAGTATATATAAATGAGATAGTAACATACAAATTCAGGGGAACTTTATTTAGTATAGTACATCATTCAAGAAATTAATTAGGTAAGAATTAGTTAATTGTAAACTTCAAAGCTTTTGTATACGAAGGATGGTGATTTGAGAACAAATGGATGGATTCGGTGCACTTAGGGGCCGTTTGGTTCGCGGTAATGTAAAAACATTACCTGGAATTAGATGGTAATTTGAATATATCTGATGGTTATTGAAGCAACGGTAATGTTATTAGTAATGTGAGATTATCAATAGTGAAATATTACCAAATAAATCGGTAATAATATTACTAACAAAATAGGTGTCCAACTAGATTACCAGGTTGGTGGTAATTTGATATGATTTCTTTTCCATTTGCTCTCACCCTTTCAATCTAATTCTTTTTCCATTTTTTCTTCCAAATTTTAAAAAATACAAGGGTATTTTGGGAATATCTTAAAAAATTAATATTTTGTATTATCATTAATTATTTTCATGTGAAAATTTTACTTTATTTTAACTTTAAATTTGATTAAAATTTTAGATAAAGGGTATTTTGGAAAATGTGAAATTTTTGGTATTATAATTAATTATTTTTATCTAAAACTTTATTTTACTTAAAATTTAATTTTTCTCAAAATTTTAGCTACATGGGTATTTTGGAAAATTTAGAGCATTACCAAGTTCATTACTATAGTAAACCAAACATGGTAACGAAAGATTACCAGTAATATGAATTTCTAACCAAACATGGTTATCATGAATTACCACAATATTCTTAGGCATATAGCATTTCCAAGCTCATTATCATGATAATGTCATTGCTGTGGTAATAAATCATTATTGTGAACCAAACGACCCCATAAGGTATTATTTTTTTCACTCTCAAATTTTGCTCCTTGGGATAAGTGCTGATCACATGGACTTGTTCCATGATGGCACCATGGAATTGAGCCATGGCAGCCCAATAGCCACACATCTCCAACATACAATAATTAACCTTAACCCATATCCAAATATATATATATATATATAGGTAATTTGGTCTTTTACATTAACTTGTTTCACTCTCCTCATTTTCTCTATCGTTGTGCCTCAATATGTGTCTGTAGGGCTGCCACATGTACCATGGGACCAAGTCCATGTAATCATTATAGTTTGGGGATAATTGTGACCATCTTAAAGAAATACTATGTTGACATTTCAACCCAACCAAATTGCATTCTTAATGTGCATTTCTATATTGTACTTAGAAAATCTTCTCATTATCATATATGGCAATAGACTTAACAAACAACTATCTAGATCAAGTTAGGGGGCGTTAGGATGGAAGAAATAGCTACTATTAGAATGAGATTTATTATATACAGTAATATTGTCATGCCTCGTCTTACGGGACGGTATGTGACAAATGCCGTGACAACCTGAGGAGGGACACCCATGCCACTCAACCATTGAGTCTCCATAAGACTAACAAATACTTGGGAGAAGACATTACTGAATGGAAGATACAAGTGCAGAATGTATAAAATATGGAACACAAAGATAGCACGGGGGTAGCAACATTACCATAACCAGATAATTGAGTTCAAAAAGACATGTTCATCACAATTACAATCAAGGTTTTCAAGAAACTAGATAAGCAAACAAACCAAGAAAATAGGATGACAAATACACTAGTGGATCCATGTTCTTATACAACGCAACATGTACGAGAAGAAACATACATAAGACTGGAATAAAAAGTGGTCGAGACTATTGTGTTAGCTACCTTAGGAAGGATGTAGGACCTTTCATGCATCTAGCATCCATCATGCAAGACAAACATCTACTTGTGGATACTAGACACATATTAGTAGAAGAACGACTAGCATTTTTGCCTATAGTTGGATACAACACCAACAATCAGACCATGGCAGTTGAGTTTCTTTGTTTAAGAGAAATCATTAGTCGGTACTTCAACAATGTCCTTCGAGCTATATGTACAATTCATGATGGCGATGTGCATCTCCCCAATAAAACCTGCTATCTTGATATTGAGAATAGCCTAAAATGGTATGTTTTTTTCAAAGTAAGCTCTAGTTTAAGTACACAAACATCTCAATAAAATTCATAAACCACTTCATGTCAAGTCCTTCACTCACATTTACCATGTAGGATTGTATAGGGCCATTGGATGAGACACACATTAGTGTACCCATGGTCAGAAAGGTTCAACTTAGAACATGCTTGCCATGGTGAAATTAGATTTAAAATTCACCTACGTGCAGGAGGGTTGGGAAGGATAATTGATCTCCCGTAAGTGCATGGGGTTGCCAAGTAGTACCCTGTGTGTGACACAGGGATCATATTTCTCGAGGCCAAGGAGCTACCCTTCCTCTTCACCTATTGTCTAACCAACAAATTCGAGTTCAAATGATCTATACTATTAAAAAGACTTAAAATAAGTAATGGAGAGTGTCCACATGTCAAGATGGTTGGGTGAAAATCCTAGGGAAGAAGATGGTCATGGATGCGGATCCCCTTGGGACAACTATAGCTAGAAGGCTGCTAAAGTTACAAAAACAATGGTGGTTTGGGCAAAGAGATTCCTAAAGGAGGTTAACCCCTAATCCCTCGATGATTAATCCCTAATCCCATACAAGTATTGATTGGAATTTCTTCTAACCAAATCCTCTTATGATTGTACTATGCTCTCGTAAATCTCTAATTAGGGCCAAAGTCAATACCTAGGTTCGATCCTAATGGTTGGAGAGGTGCCAAATACTCAAATCCCTTGGTGTATTAGTACATGAATCCCTTTCAAGCTATGTGAGTCTAACATAGACTAGAAAATAAACCACAGAGTTCTCATGTAATCCAATACATTCAAGAGCACATAGCAAGAACCACAAATCACACATATTGCATTAAATGTAAATCACAACATCCAAACAAGCAAGTTCATCTTAAGGTTCATAGGTATTTGGTGACCTTGGGGTTTAGCCGTCCATACAAGCAAATAACAAGATCAAAGTAATGGAAACACCTAAAATATGCATAACAAGACTCCCTCAAACAATGGAGATGAGATGGCAAGCCAGATTGCGTTGAAAACTTTCACGGATGTCGCAATAGGGGCGCCTTCCCTTGTCATCTTCAAGCTCTCTCAAGCTGAGATCGGTGAAGATCTTGCTTAATGACACTTCTCCCTTTAAATTTCACTCTCTAAACACCAAGAATCAGCCCCTCTCTTACCCGGATTGAGTTTCCTTGGCCTAGGGCTTCAAAACTTCTCCGAAAACTCTTCTTCATTTTGTCATAATGGCCTCTATAAATGTCATCCACTGAAACCTTACGAGATTTATGCTGGTGCATGGATACCCTTGAGGTTCCCAGCCTTTTCAGCTTGAAATTCATCCGTGGTGCTATAGTACAGCTATGACACCCCAGCTGTACTAATATGCTATAGTAATCCACAGTAGCTGATGTGAAAATTTCTACTAGACCTCATGGGCATCCTTACGGCAGCATGGAGCCAGTGAGGCTTTCAGCCAAACTCTTGCAGCTCTGATTTTTCTTCATGGTACAGTGTTCACTACAGTGTTTGGAACCCTAAAAAGCTGTTTTTGATGGTAATTTCTTCCCAAATGCGTCTTGAGCTCACCTTGGCTTCTTTAAGGCCTGCAACACAAATAAAACAAATTTAAACACGAAATGGGCATCGATTCATCCAAAAATGCATGCTAACTTACAACAATCATGTATATAAATACATACATTTAGACACTTATCAAACATCCCCATACCTAAGTGTTTGTTTATCCTCAAGTAAACAAAACATGAAGAATAGGGGCAAGATGATAAAAGGCTAAATGTATGACTTCCTACCTCACCCTCCTTACCAAGTAAAGATAGTTCTGTTTCATCTAGAGTGCTCTCGTGAGCATGTGAAAACTTCCTACCTCACCCTCCTTACCATAGATTACCCCAAGGTTTTCATTCACCCCACACACGATGATGACTGGCCTTAGAAATGCTAAGCACACCCTTAGTAATCAATCAAGATCCTTTTCGTTCCTAAGTAGAACTCTAGCCTCATTCTAAGTGTAGTAAAGGATCCATTGCGCCAGTTTGGTGGGATTTTAGCAAGTTTTCCTGCCGGGTCTTTATTTTCTCACTTCTCCTCGTCGGTAAATTCATTTTCTTCATCTTCTTCGTCAATTCATGATTTCTATTGATTAATCTGGTTAATAATGCTTCGTTTCTTCAATTGGAACAATGATTTACGTTTAGAACGAAGTTAGAGATATTATTGAGTTGTATTTTTGGATTGTTGATACCTAGCTGTGCGGTTCTCACGCCCCGTGAATCCACACGGGCGTGCGGAAATTCCACACGACCGTGTGGATTTCTGCAGTATTGTTTTATCAACTTGTTTGACTAATTTTGTTTAAATTTGGCAGATCATGGCAACTAGGACAAAGAAGCAAGCTGATAAGAGGCCACGTGAGTCATCCTTTGAGCCCGAGGGCATGCGATTTGCGATTCCTGAACATCAGGCCCGTTATGAGTGCTTATCGAGACTCCGCTTCGGACAGACTTGATTCCTGGACACGACTATATTACGAGATCTTCAGCAGGGAGATGAGTTCGCTGATGAGGTTGAGGACCTTGTTTCAGATGGTGGTTGGCGGCAATTGTTGACGATTAGAGAGCCAGCTATCCGAGAGTTTGCACTGGAGGTGCTCTCCTCGTTTGAGTTTGATAGAGCGTATGCGAGCTTCAACAGTTTGGGCACCATTTAGTTCAGAGTGTTTGGATGCCACCATAGTTTGAGCATTACGCAGTTTTCCATACTACTTGGCTTATACGAGGAGACATTTACAGATTCAGAAGAGTATGCACAGTTGCCTACTGATTATCCTGGAACCTTGACCCCGCAGAGAGCTTACAGAGTGCTATGTGGTCAGGGTCAGTACGAGCCGGGGGTCTCCAAGGCCACGTACCTTTCCTGACCTGCCTACAGATATTTGCACGCAATCATGAGTAGGTCGGTGAATGGCCGTGGCGATAGTACTGGTGTCTTAAGCCGCCAGGAGTTGCTGTACTTGTACTCAATGATAGAGCGCGTACCGATCCACTTAGGGCACATCTTGGCTGATTACATCAGACACCAGGGACAGTGCACTAGACTGGGAGCGATCTTCTCGGGTCCTTACATTACGAGATTAGTGCTGGGCATGGGTCTCTTGGATTCGATTCGCGGGGCCGAGAAGACGAGTGTACCCGCTCCCCTGGGTCTAGAGACGATGCGGTTGATGGGCATGGTCCGCAGGGTTCGGACATGGGTTTTTGCGTTAGTTCTACCAGCCCCAGAGATAGCTGAGGATGAGGGTGATGACGCCGGAGCATCTCAGCCCGCCCCCGAGCTTCATCCCGCATCGATGGAGACCGAGGCACCTCCAGCGGCTGAGGAACCACCACCAGTGCGTATGTTTTCACCTTCTCGAGCCAATGATCGCTTTGAGAGGCTATAGAATGCTATAGGAGTGGTCCGAGCCGAGGTTGCCGAGATTAGGGCTACGCAGGCCACTCAGTACACAGAGTTCATGGCGCGTTTCGACATATTACAGCAGATCCTAGAACGAGACATTGCCTTATCATTCGTCCTGCAGCCGAGGACTCTTCAGACACCGCCAGTACCTCCAGCACCTCCATCCTCGACCCCAGCACCAGAGGATCCACTATTTGCTTCCACTTCAGCAGCAGCAGCAACGGAGCCCGAGAGCGACTCCGACACTTGACCTTTCTTTTACTTTCATGCATTTTACTTTATCTTATTTTCTTATTTTCTTTTACTTTCAGCATTGAAGCAATGAAGCAACGCCGTAGCAATTACTGTAGCAGCACTGTTCACAGCCGGTCGAGAAATCAGAGAAACATAGAATCCACACGGGCGTGTGGAAATTATCCACGCCCGTGTGGAAATTCCGCACGGGCGCGTGTACCGTCCACGCCCGTGGAGTTGCCCGATTCCAGCTCTATTTAAAGCCGATTCAGCCACGATTTTGGTATTTTTTTCTCCATCTTTTCCAAAACTTGCGAGAGGGCTTCGGCTAGGGTTTCGAGGCGTATTAACCAAGGTTTTTGGAGAGGTTCTACGGCTCCGACATCGTGATTCCATTAGGAAGAAGGTTGGTAGGGGAGATTCGATCGAGGCGTATCCTATACCGGATGAACGAATCCTTGGATGACGAGTAGAGGACTTTCCACAAGACCATCGACACGACCATCGAGGGAGTTTCTTTATGGATTCATTGCTTTTACATTCAATTTCTTTGATTGTACTTAGCTCCATGGAGAGCTAAACCCCTAGTGGGTACTTGGGTGATTGTGAACCCTAGGATGTATTCGTTTCTTTGAACTTCTTTATTATGCTTTCAATAAATTGATGTTTATTGTGAGTTCCAACCTTTAATGCTTGATTGTATGAACATTTCCCCTAGAGTGACACTAGGGTTGAGAGTTCTTGTTGGTAACCTTGTGAGTAAGTGATACACCACGAGCGTTAGACAAAGGTAGATTGGAGAGGGTTGAGAGGGTGAGTCGAGAGGTACAGGAGCGTCCCCTTTCCCCTCTAACGTGATAGATTCTACCTCCGCTCCTCGAGTTCTTTGCGGCCATAATAGAGTGAATGGTCTAAGGGATGAACCTCTGCTGGGCCTAGTTGCGCGTGCAATGGAGTGAAGCGTTGAGGTGATCTTAGTATCTAGGATTAATTATGGCTAGGGACCTTCCGCCTGGACCAAAGGGTTAGGTCTAAATCTAGGAAGAGATTTATCACTTGGAATCCCTAGAGCTCATTGCAACTCTATGTGAGTGCGAGGTGTTGAGATTGTTCGATTTCTCCTCCGGGACATGTGTAGAGTTAGGCATAGTTGACCTTAGATTTGGGACTATGTATGTAAGGATTTCCATGACTCACCATTGCATTGATTAGGAAGCATAATAGAGAGTTCTTGCACTTGAAGCGATTATCCTAGGTGAAGCATCATCTGAGTACCCCATCTTTATCGATTGCCTTGCCTCCTCCTTACTTTTGCTCTCTTACTTGTTGCTTTTAATTGTTGAGAATTGAATCATTATCACACTTATCATTGTAGATACTCCACATAGCTAAGAATCGAATTAAGTGTCTTTACTCCCTACTCCCTGTGGATTCGACCCCGCTCATCCGGGATTATTACTTCGACAAACCCGTGCACTTGTGGGATATAAGCAAGGGGATCTTGTCAGAGTTCTTGTTGGTAACCTTGTGAGTGAGTGACACACCATGAGCGTTAGACAAAGCTAGGTTGGAGAGGGTTGAGAGGGTGAGTCGAGAGGTACAGGAGCGTCCCCTTTCCCCTCCGACGTGATAGTTTCTACCTCCGTTCCTTGAGTTCTTTGCGGCCATAATAGAGTGAATGGTCTAAGGGATGAACCTCCGTTGGGGCTTAGTTGCGCGTGCAATGGAGTGAAGCGTTGAGGGGATCTTAGTATCTAGGGCTTAATTGTGGCTAGGGACCTTCCGTCTGGACCAAAGGGTTAGGTCTATAATTAGGAAGCGATTTATCACTTGGAATCCCTAGAGCTCATTGCAACTTTATTCAAGTGCGAGGTTGAGAGGTTATTTAATCTCTCCTCCGGGACATGAATAGAGTTAGGCATAGTTGACCTTAAATTTGGGACTATGTATGTAAGGATTTCCACGACTCACCATTGCATTAATTAGGAAGCATAATAGAGAGTTCTTGCACTTGAAACGATTTTTCCTAGGTGAAGCATCATCCGAGTACCCCATCTTTATCGATTGCCTTGCCTCCTCCTTACTTTTGCTCTCTTACTTGTTGCTTTTAATTGTTGAGAATTGAATCATTATCACACGTATCATTGTAGATACTCCACATAGCTAAGAATCGAATTAAGTGTCTTTACTCCCTACTCCCTGTGGATTCGACCCCGTTCACCTGGGATTATTACTTCGACAAACCCGTGCACTTGCGGGATATACGCAAGGGGATCTTGTCAAGCTACTCCCTTCGTTCTTTTTTACTTGTCACATTTTGGAGTTTTTCTTTGTTCCTTTTTATTTTTCCATTTTAAAATTTTGTGTAACATTAAATATTATTTTTTCAAATTTATCCTTTATATTTAATGTACATCTACAACTTCCGATAAATTATATTCAACTATACACTTTTCAAAGCATATTTTAAATAAGGGTAATATTGACATTTAAATATAATTTCTATAAATTTTTGGTTACAAACTAACTTCAAACAACTTTTCTTAAATGTTAACATTGACAAGTAAAAAAAAAACAGAGGGAGTACTTGTTAACTTTGAGCTAATATAAGGAATAAGCAAGGTGGAATTGTTATGTTAGAAATTACACAGGCAATAAAAACAAAAACACATGTAATATGTCAATTAGGTGTTAATGTGTTAATTTATCAAAAATATAATATTCATATGCTAATTAAAAAATTAGATAGACTTGGGGTATTATAACTAATGATTAAATTATAACATGCTTGTTAGTGCATCCGCACTATAATTAGCGTGATTTGATACATAGTCAAGATGACGTGGCAACCTGTGTGATGTGGCATAATTGATGACATGGTAAGGCATGGTGACATGGCAAGGAGTCTTGACTTGGAGGCAAATATCTTGAAGATCTTGGTGGAGTTAATTTTGGCAATGTATTACAACTTGAAGACAAGATCATATCAAGACCATATTTAGGGTGATTTGATTGAAGACTAAATATGGATGGAGCTTAATTGAATATATACCTATCAATGGTATGATTGAAGACTATTGAGGGCAAGATTTGAAGACATGCCTATTGTTGGCATGATTGAGTTGATTGATTGAAGATCTTTCTTGGGATGATTTGAATGCCAAACTTGGATGAATTGAAGATCAAGTTTGGTAAGTGCTGTGAAGATGCACAAGGACGTACGCCCCTTGCGAGGGGACTGTGTGATTAGAAACTGAGGAGGTAGGTTAGTTGCCGGCAGTCAGGATTGGGAGATTTGACTGCACCGACTCAGACTAAGCATGACAGGAGGTTGATGGGTCATGAGGTCATCCGCAACGTATTCAAAACTCAGTCAAGTTAGCAGTCAGGGCCATGTTGCAATTCATGTTACAATAGTAGTTGCACAGCTAATTTTGGAAGGTTTTTAAATTAGTAGCCGCGAAGATTCTAAAAGAGATATGTGATATATTTGGGATGTTGAGGCGTCTATATTATCTTGTTCTGAGATTGTGTGTATCACTTGTGGAGGAGAGTGTGTGAGCACTAGACAATCTAGAGAGGGTAGTGATCTTTATTGGGATAGTGAGTGACAAGTGTTTTTACTCATCTATTTTCACCTCTTTTAGTGGATTGTTTATCTCCGGGCTTGGCCCCCCAGAGGTAGGCGAGTGGACGTCGAACTGGGTTACCAATCTTGTGTGTCTCTTTCTTGTTTGGTTTGTGTGAGCTTTCTATGAGTATTTCAGTGTTCTCTAAACCACAAACCACATCAGCGGAACTAACAATGTCTAATTAATATCTTAATTTTTTTTAAAAATAATGTTAAAATATTAGGAAAAAGCCATCTGAGGGGTAATTTTAAACCTTGGCGCTCCTCCTTGAAATGGTGATTATAACTTTACTTTCATGTTAACCAAATGTTTTGAGCGGCTGAAGTGACATTTTCCAAACTTGATATCCTCTAACCAAATACTAGAAATGATTACTGATTTAATACTTCCCTACAAACAAACAAATGGAATGAACATTTCCAACTAAAATTTATATTTCTATCAAAGTGGTAATTTTAGAATTCCATCATTTTGGTTGGCCACTTCTAACTAAACACACCCACTTACGAGAGAGAAAAAGCTTGCCTTTTAAACTGGCTCCAGCCCACTCACCGAACCCCACATAGCTTTCCATGTAACTCCCAGATGTTGTCAACTGGATCACTTATGCCATGTAAGCAAAACCCCCTCATTTGTAACAACATTAACTAATCAACCACCTCAACCATAGGAAAATTACCAATGTACCCTTATTTTTTCTCATTTCTTCTAATAGAATCCAGATATATTTTGTTATTTGGATTATTTGAATTGTAACACCTGTGACTATCGGAGTCCAAATAAGAAGAATCTCTAGGACATGGCTCTTACGGCGGCATTCTTTTGCGAGCTTTGATCTTTACATACCATGAGGGTGCCCTTGTCTCTTCCACTTTGACGTCATCGGTGTTGGTGATCTATTTTGTTGTGAGCCCCACCCCTTTATTAAATCCTAGCCATTGGTATTATCTTTTAATCCTAGCCGTTGATTTTGTTTTCAGTTTCAAAACCCTAGACATCTCTTCGGCTCCTTTCGATTTAGATCGCCGTTAGGAAAAGAGAAAGACCTAGTCTCATCTTTCTCTCCCTATTTGCGGGTAGTGTCAGTGACGAGGAAAAGAGAAGGATCTCGCCGTCACGGGTTTGGTTGATTCACTGTTATTGATGAGGTAAGAACCCTCTTCCTTGGATCTTTGAAAAATATTGTAGAATTGCTATTGTTATCTTTCTAGATCTTGATATGTTAATGTCAGATATTAGTGATGGATGGGTAAGGTTAGCTTCTTGTTTGAGGAGTTTGAGATTAATTTGATAGGTTTAAGATTTCATTTTTGATAGTGGCAAAAACTCATCTTTGATTTTAGGGGTCTTAAAGGCATAATTTGGAGAGGAGAGTAAAATAAGAAACTTTTAGAGATTGACGTTAGCTAAGTACCTTCCAAATTTCAGAATTTTTTGGAGTAGTAGCGTGTAAATTATAGGTTTTAAACTCAGGTGACACGGACAGCTTTTCTGTGCAGCCCTTGAGAATTTATTAATTTATTTCATGATTATAGAGTCTGATTTAGATTTATAATTATATAATAAAGTCGTAGAAGATGATGTTATCCTTTCCTCTGCCAGATTTTAGAATTTTTACCTTTGTAAATTGTGAGATATGATCAGATTTCTATAGGTGTGCTCAATGACATTTCTGCAGAAAGCATGAAGATTGATTTGAGAATTTGTTGATCTTAGAGGTTGAATCAGGACTGATGATTAATAAGAACGTTGTTAAATTTTGAGTTAACTATATGCTCTTAAAATTTGATCTTATTTGAAGTTATATGATGTGATATATTTTTTTTGGAATAAGTATGTCTAAAATTGTTGGTTTGCATATTTATGATTTTTAAAAGTGATGGCTTAAATTCTGTAGACCTCAAATCATTGTGATATTATAGATGTGGATGCCTAGTTTTTTTCAAAAGTTTGAAATTTCTGATTTGGGTTAGAGTTCGCAAAGCTATGCTGATTTCAATCTTAAGGTTCGTAGGGGAATTGGTTATCAGTCTTGACCTTGGTAGTTTTGTTAGTGTCTTGATTATGTTTTTGCATTCATGTGAATTTTAGAATTTGATTTACTTATAATTCTGATGGGTTATTCCCAAATATAGGACTTCCTAAGAAAACTCGATTGGTGAAAGAATTCGAAATCTAACCGTTAATCAAGTATCCCACTATAAATCCTATTATATGTATATACTTGAAAATTCTAGTCTTTTAGAATTTCTGAAATTTTTGAGAAAAATGCTATTTATTTTGAATTATGTTTTGGATTACTTATTTATTTATTATTTTAAATTCGTATGTAAGTATTTAGTTTTGGAAATGAATTGGAATTATTTTTATCTGAAAACGGGATCATCAAATTTATGTATTTTGGTCTGATAAATGTTTGGACATTACGTATTTTGACATAGCAATTTGTAGTACCCAACTAACTTTGCAATAACCCTGTCATTGGGGGTTAAACATTGACAACGTCGACATGTATCTATGAAATAGAAACTATAGTTTCCCACCGTTCCGTCCGTTAAGAATAACGGCTTCTGATAATTCTTGCTCAGGTCACTGAGGGTAAACTTATGAGCTTTGATATTCTGACTCGGGTCACCGAGGGTAAACATATGACCTCTGATATTTTGTTTTGGCAATAGTTATTTGTGGGACATATATGCTTGACTTTTGATCAGTTATGTTTTGTTGAAAAACTTAACTTTTGAATTTTATTATGATAAACTTGTATTTTATTATATTGGTTTGAGTTTTGAAATTTTGAAACTTTTATGATCCCGATATTTTTTAGTGAGCACTTACTGGGCTGCTAAGCTCATAATCTATTGTTTAATTTTTTATTCTATTTTTTTCAGATCGGGTTTTGAGGCCTTGCACGCTTACTGGGTCTCGGCCTTGTTGGTGTGCGGCCGTTTGTTGCCGCACCGGGTCCTTGATTAGTCTTTTGTTACTGACTGGGTGTTTTTAGCACCATTCGAATGATGTCTGCTAGCGACCCTCTTTATTCTTAGTAAAGAAAATTTTGGTGGTCATGAACTGTTGGTAATTAATTAGCATGTGTATTAGTTACCTCACTGCATTTTCCATAATCTGGTTGATTGATAATGTTAAGACTTTATGGGACTAGAAAAGGATTGGTTGTCGCTATATTCCTCTAGATGCCATTTTTTTTCTTTTCTTTTTGTTGTCGGAAGTTTCATATCAGGATTTGAGTGTTTGTTTTTGATATTTTGCATTGATGGAAAACTCTTACTTTGGTTGGAATTTGTGATTGGATCTTGTAGGATTGTATTGTATTTGATTTTATTTGACTTAGCCACTTGATGTGAAGAGAATAAAAGGATTTCGAAAATTTCAATATGATGATTAGAAATAAATGATTAGAGTTGAGCTCTTGTATGGATATAGAAAAATTTAGTATATTGAAGCTTAAGAATTGTGACTTTCAAGATTTTGATTTGAGCTCCCGGAATGTTTTTTTTTCAAATTCAGAGACTATAGATATAGAATTTGCGGAAGTTTAAAACTACAGAATTGTGGCATTTATCCATAGTTATCTACCTGCAAAATTTCGAATTTATTAGATGTGTATCCTAAGAGATAATCTCTTATAATTAGGTCTACTCCGGATATTACTGTAGTGCAGGACTTGAGGATTAAATGGTATTTTTCATGATTCTAGAGGAAGATCTGGCCAAAGTGCATTATAGAGAACTTGTTTAATATGGTATTTACTACTTGTCTATAAAATATTTCTATAATTGGACTTGTAGTTTGAAAGATATTCATAATCTTGTAAGACTAACCTGGAATATAAATGTGCTGAAATTGGGTGAGATTCAGATTGATGCCTTAATTTGAGGAAACCTAAGAATATTATGGAACTTGGTCACATTGTATCTTGGTAAGTCTAAAGTTATTTGAAATAGGAATCATGAGGTTTCGTTTATATCAAATATATATATATGTATATATATATTAATAAATTAAATGCATCTCCTAATTTAAATCTAAATCAGAATTATAAAATACTCAAATCTCAGGACCAGCTGAGAGCACATATCTCGAGACGATCCAAAATACTCAAATCTCAAGACTAGCCGAGAGCACAGATCTCGAGTCAGTCTAAAATACGCATATCTTAGGATTAGCCGAGAGCACATATCTTGAGGCAATCCAAAATATTAAAATCTACGAATCAGCTTAGAGCACCAATCTCAAGGCGATCCAAATTATTAAAATCTTAAGATCAACCGAGAACACATATTTCGAGGCGATCTAAATATTCAAATTTCCGGATCAGTTAAGAGCATGAATCTCGAGGTGATTCAAAATATTTAAATTCTAAGATTAGCTGAGAACACAGATCTCGAGGCGATCTAAAATATATAAATTTTAAGATCAGCTTAGAGCACATATCTCGAGGCGATCTCAAATACATAAATTTCAAGATCAATTGAGAGCACCGATCTCGAGGCAATCTAAAATATTCAAATCTCCGGATTAGCTAAGAGCACCAATCTCAAGAAGATCCAAAATATTCAAAATACACGAATCTCAAAGCCAGTCGAGAGCATAGATCTCAATGCGATCCAAAATATCCAAATCTCAAGACTAGCCAAAAGCACGGATCTCGAGGCGGTCTAAAATACTTAAAACTCAGGATCAGCCGAGAACACATATTTCGAGGTGATCCAAAATATCTAAATCTCAAGACCTGCTAAGAGCACAGATCTCGAGGTTGTCTAAAATATCCAAATCTCAAGACTAGCCGAGAGCATTGATCTCAAGGCGATCTTAAATATCCAAATCTCACAATCAGCCGAGAGCACTTATCTCGAGGCTATACAAAATATCCAAATCCCAAGATCAATCGAGAGCATATATCTCGAGGCGGTCTAAAATACTCAAATTTCAGGATCATTCGAGAGCACATATCTCGAGGCAATCGAAAATATCCAAATATCAAGATTACCTATGAATACAAATAACGAAAAACGAAGCAAAACAAATAAAAAAAATTAATAATAAAAACAAATCAGATATATATATATATATAAATCAAATAATAAAATAATAAAATCGGATAAAGATAATATATATATATATATATGTATAATAAAATATTATAATAATAATAATAATTAATTATATATTTGTTAAAATAGATATATATATATATATATAAGATGATAAATAAATAAATAATGAAGTAATAATAATAGTAATAAATAAACAAATTAATAATAAAAAAATATTATATATATAATATAAAAAATAAGATAAAAATAATATAAAAAAACAAATTAAGAAAAATTACTGCTTGCCCCTCATGATATTAAAAAATCCCTAAAAATCCCTCCAACTTTTGCACACACCTGACAACCCTTCTGTTATAGTTTAAATTCCCTTTTACCCCCTATCGGTCACTTGAAGTGGATTCATGTTTTGAAATTCCATTTTTGCCTTTGCAAATGGTGGGAAAAATACCGCCCAATCACATCATGTCCGACCTTTATGCATACAATTGTACATTTTTTTTCTTCCTGCTTGCTTTTTGTCAAACAAAGTTTAGAAAACTCATTACATCTTCTTCTTCTTCTTGTTCTTCTTGTTCTACTTCTTCTTATTCTTATTCTTCACCTCATTTGATTTGTTCGAATTGAGTTTTGCCGATTTCCCGATAAGGTGAAAATTTCTTCGATGCTCTCAGTTTGATCATTCTGCGGGAAGGGAGTAACAACTTATAAAAATGCAGGGCTGTTATGGAGAGTTTTTGTGCTATTGGTAGATACAATGGGGAGGGACGAGTACTAATGTTCACGGCGCTGATTTCTTGGAAATCAGTGTTAGCTAAGATATTTGAGTGATGAGGTCTTGATATTTCCCATGTCAGGGTGAAGTTATCACACCTAATGGACATAAAACGGTTTGTCCAGTAGAAAACGAGGTTGGCTTCCAGCGCATGTGTCACGTGTACTCCATCTTCAAATGCGTTGTAGTCAATTTTATTGTTGAGACAGATGATGTGCCATTGTCGTATCCTACTGAAAACAATTTTTTCTCGTTGTAAAGTTATTCTCTTTTATGTTTATGTAGTCATAGAAGTTAATTATTGTTTAATTATCCCATTTACCTTTTAAATATATTACGCTACCATTTGCATGTTGCTTTCTCGGCTTAAATTATTTTGTTTCTGTTTAAATATTTGCTTTACCATTTAAATTATTTACTTACCGTTTAAAACATGTTTAGTTACCGTTTAAACATTTTATGTTTCCTTTTAAAACATTGACCTTTTCCGTTTAAACTGAAGTGTTTGCAGGAATTCAGATTCTGCGAGCACTCCCGTTCCACCTCGTAGCGACCTTGACGGTGTGACATGCCTTCCTTCCTTGTCAGATCAATCTGAAGTGTTGTCGTTGGATATCGGACGACATTTTCAAGGCATTTTCAACCGTAGATCTTGCAATGAAACTGTCATCGACTAGGCATTGTAAATAAACAATTATTTAAAAAGAAAAAAAAACTTATTTGAGTGTCAAATTTTGATATTTAAATAGAGATATTGCCATTTAAACGTTTTTCATAAACATTTTGAGAATAAAAAAAGGGTATTGTAAATAAATAAAAAGTTATACAGAAACTTTAATAATTTACACAGTGACAACGATATTTAAACAATAACAAAGATATTTAAACAAAGACAATGATTTTTTAAACATGAAGACACTTTTATTTAAACGTTAACTTCGAAAAATAAACATAAAACTAAGAATTTAAACAGAGACAAAAATATGTAAACAAAAACTATGATATGTAAATGATATACAATGTTATTTACACGGTAACTCTATTTTGCAATATTATATATCAATCTTTTTTCTCTCCCGTCGACGAATCCCCTTTTTCAGTGATGCCGGCTATGCCCCTTCCTTAAGTATGCGGGTAACATACTTTAGCCGCAAGTAATGGACATCCTCTTGCGGTAGTCGTAACTTTTCACCGTCGACACTTCCTCGTTTTTGCCTTGGGGTGTTAGTGTCGTGAACAAGGGGGTAGGCCAGAGTCGCCGATTCGCCGAGGTCCATATCAACACAATAGTCAAATAGTCTCCGCTGTTGAGATTTAAAATTTGATGTTAGAATCCCGACAAAAGAGTACTATTTATAAAACTCAAGTTATCAAAGCACTTACTATCTCTCTGGCGTCTCTGTAGCATCGCCCATTAACTAGGTTGACCCCCATAATCACAAGCCTGCGACAATAACCATATATTAAATAGTATTCAAACAAATTTAAGCGGAAAGTAAACTTTTTTAAATGGTAAACTGAATTTTTAAATGGATACATATATTTAAACAGAAAACTCACATTTTAAACGGAAATAACAATTGTTAAACATATACATCAAATGCTTAAATACAATCCCATTACTTAAACGAAAACCTCATTTTAAAATTGCAACCATATCAATGTAAAGGGAAAACCTACATTATAAAATTACACAGCAGAACAATCGAAAAATCTCTTTCGATCGTGTACATAGATGAAAATGAAAACCAAAACAAAACCGTAGCCGATGGATCTCCCTGCAGACTTCAATATCATCCAATAAAAACATAACCACAAAACAACACCGAAAAATCCCTTTTTCTAACAGAATTGTTTAAAAAAAAAACCATAAACACAACTTCTAAAACGGCGTCCACCTCGGTTCAATACCTTAGACTCCGAGTAGATGAAATGCCGAATACTTGAGTTGGAATTCTTCTCCGACCAATGGTGGAACGCGAAGTTCTTCTTCGACAGAAGGATGCCCAGGCAAAGACAATTTTGGAAATGGAAAAGCTGAAGAGGTGAAGAGAGAAAAAAAATGTAACCGACTCCAGTAATGGTTGTCTCTAGGGATTACCAAAAACAATAACCCCCCACTCCCTCTCAAACCGGACAGATGATTGCACTGTTACAACTTCTTATCCGAGGGGCAATTTCGTGTATAAAATTCAAAAATAACTCTGTTATAGCTGGTTACAACTTTTGGGGGTTTGAAAATTATTAACTTTAAAAGGAGGGTGTTTTAAGGGATTGCCAAATTAAGGGGGTGTTTTTGGCAATATTGTAAAGTTTGGGGGTTGTTTTTGGCAATTTCCACAATTAGATAAAGATAAATAAATAAATAAATAAATAAATAAATAAATAAATAATATCTACGTATATTAAAATATACGAAAGATAAAAAAATAAAAATAATAATAAAATAAATAAATAATAATAATAATAATAAATAGTAAATAAATAAATATATAATATATATATAATGTTAAAAAATTATATAAAATAAAAAAAAATAATTAATAAAAAAAATGGCGGACATGGAATGAGTGTGTAGCATGGTTGCGACACAATGGATACAACCGGCATCACGATCGATGCAACTGCCCCACGTGAGAACGAGCGGTTAGTGAAAATGATTTTAAATAGAGGAAGCAGTCGAAAATTAACAGAGGAAAGCGAACGAAGGAAAGGAGCGAAGAGGAAGAACGGCGATAAAAGAAGAGAAGATTGAAGATGAAGGAACCAGAGAGAAGGAAGGGAACGAAGGAGAAAGACGAAGAAAAGAAACGGGGAGAAACACGAAGGAAGAGGAAAGAAGAAGACGAAGGTGATCTCTTTTCCCATACCAATTAATATATATCCATATATAGATATTAAAAAAAAAAGAAAGAGGGTCGGTTGTTGCCGCCGTTACTAGCCGTCAACTCAAAGCCCCCGGTCCCACTCTCACTCACTAGCTGCTGCTACCGCAAAGAAACCAGCGATGCCGCCAAACAAAGCTCTCAAGGGTGGATGGCTTCTCTCCACACATCACATGCATAAGTTTTGGGTTTCTCAAAGGGTGTTGTTGCTGGCTTGCCTGGAGCCAAAGACAGAGCTCAGGTTACTTTTGAAGTTAAAGTGGTCAGATAAATTGGAAATCATTTTGTGATTGATCTGTTGCTGACTGGGCAAACATTAGAAGCTGCCATCCAAAACCGAGAACAGGCAAAAAATGGAGGAGGTCTAGATGCCTTTGTCAGACTCTAAGTGTAATGTCCAGCTTGGTTATTTGACCAAGTTCACTTGTGCATCCTGATTTTTTAAGGATGTGGAGCCCACTTTGCCATCTTCCTCTTTCCTGTGACTCTTTGCCTTTGCTTTCCTGTGACCCCCTGTCTTGTTACCTGTGGACTCCGGGTCTTGTCGAAGCTTGATGGTAAGCTTTTAAGTAGAGCAACCTCTTCTCCTGGTAGTCTTCCTTTCCTCTTCCTTGAGAACATCTTGCTGGAGACATCTTCTGCAACTTTGGACGAAGGTCCACTTCACTGGCAAGTGTAGAGGTAGGAAGCTTGTTTTTGTGTTTTAGTTGGATATGGTAAGGCTTAATGCCTTGACCTTGGTTGCTTGTTCATTCTCCTTGTTTTGAGAACTTTGATCTCTGTGTGATGTAGCATGCTACCTTTATCATACTTTGATGATGATGATCTTGAACCTATGTTTTTATATGTATTCAGTTGGATAGCATTAGCCTCATGTGTTATTTTTCTGAAGATTCATATATATGCATATTCATGTATATATATATATATACCCAAAGCCTGCATGCATGATTTAAATTGAGTAGATTTTTTATATGTTCATGCATATTCATATGGCTTTAATTTGAGATATAAGCTGTCATTAGAGCTTAAACCCTTTCTTTAATCTTTGGTTTAATCATTATATTAATACTTTCCTCCTATGTGTTTATATTAATGCTTGTAGAATTAAACCTGTAAGTTGCCTCTCAACCTTAATGGTTAGATATATGTATATATATACGGGTATTTATTTTTAAAATATGTATATTCATATGTTGTAAGCATGCATAGCCACATGTAAAAACATGTTTAATTTTTTTTTTGTTAGTTTAGTTCACCTTGTATTCATGTGTATATAGGTTCCATTATGCATATGAATATCCATATACATGTATGTAATCCTCCAAAGCATGCTAAATGGTTGGTTATAATCATGTCCTTAGTTAATCTCTAATTATATTTATTGCTGGTAAGCATGAGAGGTTGATAGTAAGCATGAGATCTGGATTTATATTGCATACATCCTTGTAGACTTGGGATCTTGCAAGCATACTTCCATGAGCTAATTTATTTAGATTTTATAGACGTATTTATGCAACATGCACTTGATGATATCATTAATTAGACTTGAAGCTTGATTTAGTCTTCAGTTATTGAATTTTATTAATCATTTGATGCTTAGTGGAAGGTTGGCTGAGACTTTATTAATTAGAGTTGACTTTTTAAATGCTTGTGTTATTAGAGGATATAGTTATGTTTATGCCTATTCTATTGGTAGCAATTAAATGTTAAAAACATGCCATTCTCTTATTCTGCATGATAGTTATTTATATAAGTGTTGTGTTAAATTGTCATTGAAACGTCTAGATGATTATTTGGCCTAGATGCTCTCAGTTTTATTATCATGCTGTATTTGTTTAGTGAATCCTCATTGTTTAAACTAGGTGTCTAGATACTTAACCTTTTATTTTAGTTGGTGATTTTAACTCAAGGTTGTGGTTTGATTGATTGTTAGTTTTTCCTCTGGGGCTTAGTTGTAGATTAGGCCCGAGTGCAATTTTTTTTTTTTTGGGTTAGATTATTGTAGCGAGCTTTAGTTCGCTGGACTTGGCAAACCCGACTCTGTAGCTCAGAGCCAGGTAGGCTCTCGCCCCCGTATATTTCTGTATTTTTGGTGATTGTTATTTACCTAATTATTGAAGTATTTAGTAAGTTGATATATATATATATATATATATTATTTACTTGTTATTCAATTAATGTGTTTAATTGCATTATTTATTCGGTATTTCTTCTGTCTGTATTTCATGTTTCTGCGGTTTTAGTACATCTCCATTCCTGGCTCGCCCAGCTAGGAGTAGTAAGTCCTAGCCATGTGCATATGTTTTCAGTAGTAGCGCTACCCCCCGACTGCGGTTGAAGATCTGGCTTCGGCTGTTGATATTCTGTTCTGTTCTATTCCGACTTCATAGTCGATGATCCAGCCTCGTGCTGTTGATTTCTGTTATTAGCCAGGAAGATGTGCATGACTGTTTCTGTGTGTTTTTTGTATTTTTGATTATTTCTCTATTCTGCGTATATTCTGCATTCTGTATGAATTATGATTTATTATTCTGCAATATCTACTTTATCTGTTGTTTCTGCGATCCTACTAGGCCCTTGTGGCTCATGCACTCTGTGAATTCTGTTCTCGCAGGAGAAGATCAAGTCTAGGTTCTAGGGGTGTCTGGGAGTCATCTTTTCTGCTTTTGACAATATCTTTGTAGTGCACTTTTCTGTGTGAGTAAGGCTTGTATTCTGACTGTATTTGTGATTTGCAAACTATTTGGCTGTCTCTGTATTCTGTAGGGCTGCTAAAGCCCGTACTTGTATAATTTCAGTTTATGTTATCCTATTTGTAGTTATGTTGTTCCTATTCTGCTTGTTAGGATTGACCCTGACTAGGTCAAATCTGAGGCCTTGGACCCAGTGGGTTCTAGTTCCATTGGATGCGGCCAATCTGTCTACAGGCCCGGCTGTGGGGTTGGGACGTGACAAATTAAAGTGGTATCAGAGCTGTTAGTAGATGTCAACCTACTAATTTGAATTCTGTCCATCTTTAAGAGTTTTTCCTGAGAGTGGGTTAGGTAGTGTAACCTATTCTAAAGTTCTTTCTAACTTTCAAATTTCAAAATCATGCCAAGGGGTAGAGGGTGACCTCGCAGAGGGCCTTCAAGCCCACCGCCAGAGCCCATGTAGGAGTAGAAGGCTCCTGATCAGTCGAATGAGGAAGTACAAGAGGACAAGCAGCCATATCTCGCTTCCTTGACCGGCATATTGAGGGAGATGATGTTGTTGATGCGTGCGCAGCGTCAGCAGCACACTTCTGGAGGTGGCCGAGACTTATCGACCGAGTTCGGATGGCACGCGCCACCACAGTTCGCAGGGACCACTGATCTGACAGTGACCGGTTATAGGATCAGTCAGATAGAGAGGACCTTCGGAGCCATGCAGTGCCTAGACAAAGACAAGGTTAGGTTGGCTACTTTCATGCCACGGGACAGCGCAGCGCAGTGGTTTGAGAATGAATTGCGCCTTAAGGGGGAGAATTTTTTTAAAACCTGGAAACAGTTCAAGGAAGCCTTCTACGCCAAGTATTTTCCTATGAGCAGGTGAGCACAGATGGAGAGGCAGTTCTTTAATCTGAAGCAGGGGTCTTTGAGTGTGGAGGAGTATAAAGCTGAGTTCGACAGGTTGTCACAGTTTGCTTCGACCTTAGTGTCGGATGAGAATAGTAGGTCTAGGCATTTTGTAGATGGCTTGAAGACCCACATCCGTCAGGCTATCGTACCATTTCTGAGCTAGACATATGCTGAGACTGTTGACATCACCAAGAACCTGGAGATCACCTGGCAGGAGACGCAGGACCAAAGGAGGCGCGAGCACCTGTGACACCGGCAGAACCCTCGGAAGAGTCAGTCTTCCGGGAGTAGCTCAGGGCATTCCAAGTACCCACTAGGGGTTTAGCTCTCTATGGAGCAAGATACAATCAATAGTAAAATCAAAACTAAAAACAAGTAATCCATAGGAAAAACCCCCTCGGTAGTCATGTCGATGGTCTTGTGGAGTAGCTTTGTCATCTCCAAAGGTCCCCTCATCAAGCCTAGGGCACACCTCGCCGGATTGGTGCCGACGAAAGCTCCCCCAATAGCTATCTTCCAAGAGAAACGCGGTGTCGAAGTCGTAGAACCACTCCAAAAGCCTTGCCAATACCTCTCTAAAACGTAGCCGCAAGCCTCTCAAGAGTTGGAGACAAGATGGGGAAAAGGATCCTCAAATTGGGCTGAATCGCGGCTTTAAATAGACTGGAATCGGGCATCCACACGGCCCTGTGGAATTTCCACACGCCCTTGTGGAAATTCCACACGCCCTTGTGGAAATTCCACACGGGCGTGTGGATTCCCTGGAATCCTGATTTTCTGCGGAGCTATAAATAGTAACATCTATAGTCAATACATGACTCATGGTGTTTTTCCCTACGATGGGTCGCTACATGCCCCCCCCAAAAAGGATCCTAAAAAAAAATGCTCCCGATTCCACGTTTTTCATCAAGGTAACATAAACGAGCACATGTTTATGCTGTAGATCGCGTCGCTTCTTCAATAAACATACTCATTGGTGAAGATCTTTCTATCATTGCACGAGTTGGAATACGTAAATGTGATTGCCTTTGTACCCCTCCAAACCATGTGATTGCTTGAATACACGGAGGTTGGCATACATTCACGTATCTTTGAATCCAACTTGTGTCTTCGCGTTTGTTCCTTCCAAGATTTCATTAAATAGTGCATTTACGATCTACATTAGCTTTTTTCTTACATATTTGGCTCCACAACCCTACATGCATCAAAGTAACACAAATACACATGTATTAGCGCTAAAACCTGATAAAAGTAATGCTCAACACAAGTAAAAAATAATTTGCATTCGTAACACACAAGCACTTATCAATGGAGATGAAGGTTTTCTCAACTGACAAATTGGTTAAGTGTCGAGTATGCCAGGATAAAGATGAGAACTTTGAGATGGAGAACCCATGCTCTTCCCGTGACAGCCTGAAGTAGGCTCATCGTGAATGTGTTCAAAGATGGCAAAGAGGACAGTGCTTATGACGTATAAGTCTTGGAGGTGATGTTGTGTCGTCGGCTCTATCTGATGGGAATGAAGAGGCGTCGGATGATGATATTGGTGTTGCGTTGAATTTTGAAGAAGATGAGGAGGAAGAAAAGAGATGGAGGCAGCTGGCAAGGAGAAGATTAAAAGTTTTGTTTATGAATGATGTTGAGATAACTCGAATAATGATTAAGGCATTAATGCTCTTGAAACTTATAGTTGTAGTGATAAAGATGATCATGATGATGATGTGGATTTTTTAAAAAACAATATATAAAATAAAATAAAATAAAAAGCTAACAAGTAGAGTTTTGCTGTTGATGGATGCTAGTCTTCATTTTAAGTGATTTCTGATAATGGAAGATAATCAAGGAGCTTGCTTTGAAGGTTTATCTTAAAGCAGAAGTTGAAGTTGAATTCTGACAGTCTACACGTGATTTAGCCTGGGTATGGATCTGTGCAGCCAGAATTCAATTAATGAAAGCTTTGCAACCTGTGTGTACATATATATATATATATATATATATATATGTAAGACTCCAAAACCATCAAATAATGATATGAAGCACTTTGATATTCACCTTTGCTTAACTCCAAAATTTATGATTGTTGAGACACAAATTAATGATTGTTGATTAATTAATGATCTTGAGAGATGGAGACAATGATTGTTGATTAATTAATGATCTTGTTTATGATGAAATTTATGTAGTTGGTGAGGAGGAGATATTGTGAACAACTAATGATAAACATGGTGATTCCTTCATTGTTAAAAGAAACCCTCATGATCATAGATTCATAATGTTATGAAGAAGGCTAGCTTAACAGAGATCTCAGGGCATGCATGATGGACGTGGGTTGTTCGGTACAACAAATTCCCTCGAACTTATTACAAATAAATGATGATCAGATCTGAGACGTTCATTCCTCACTTTAATTCCTTTACAACAAATTGCCTTGAACTTAATCCAATTAAATGATGATCAAATCTAAACCATTCATCTTAAATTGCCTCGAACTTAAGCCATTTTTGCTTGATGATGAAATCACAGCCTTCCAATCATACCAATACCTATCATCGGATGATCAAATATGAATCATTCATGTTGTCTCGAGTTTAAGCAATTTCTGCTTGATGATGAAATCCTAGCCATCTAATCCTATCTCCTGATCTAAACCATTCACCATATTGCTTCAAGTTTAAATCAATCACACAGATGCTCCTCATATCCACCATCCATCAATTCTTCCTCTTTAAGCACAAACCATGCCATATTACATTCTTACCCGTTCATTATATTTGCAACACTAGACAAATAGAGCACACCTAAAACATTTAAACAAGATTCACAACTGAACACACTTATCCTTACTCTCAACCTCAATTATTTTCTTTATCTCAAATACCAACAGAATCAAGAAGTAGCCATGGCAATCATCACCGGTCTTCTCCCATGAAGGATTTTTTCGGCGCGCACAATAAAAAAAGGAAGTGTTCATCTCGAGAAGGTGACAAAAATTAATTTTTAACAAGGCAGTAATGAGAAAGACATTTCAAAATAGCAATGAGACACGCAATGCGGTGATAAGATACAGGCAGCGGCGAATTTCAAGGCGATAACGAGATATATATCTCAAAGTGGCAATGAGGCATCCAACGCAGTGGCAAGGCACATGCATCAACAACAATACATGATATATAAAATATATATATATATATATATATATATATATATAAGTTATATGTTGACATATAAATGATGTAATGAATATATATATATATATCTAATAAATAACAAATTTATAATTCGCACATTTTCTTGCCTTTACTTGTACTTCAGCCCTTAATCGTAGGCTCCTAAGATTTCAGTATGTGGTAATTAATAATAGAGGCTTGCCTCTATTAGGAATGGAAGAACCTACAAAAATAAAAATAAAATAACATAAATAACATTTGTGATTAGATATATCGCCTGGTGTCTCTTCACCGACACAATGCCAGGGCGCGTATTATCGATCCCACATTGGCAAGTTTAAGTACTACTATAATATTGATTTGAGGAAAAAAATGAAATCAAGCAAATTTAAGGTTTGTGAATACTTGATGATTGCTAATGTAATGATAAAATTACTGCATTGTTGGTGTTAGTAAGGCAAAATATTTTTATTGAGCTGGGAATTTTTGTCAAGGCTACTTGTTTCCAAAATGAGTAATGTCTTTTATTCTTATTTATATACAATGAAGTTTTGACTTATGATTTTTGTTGGTTCTATTAGCAATTTGATCTTCAGTTAACGAGGAAAAATTATGAGTGCCCTGATATTGTTAGACTTGAGTATGTGCATAATTTTAATGTTCTTCATTATTTTCAGAAATGCTTATTGGTTGTAAAATTAGATATATGATAATCTTGTCTCATGATTTTAATAGGCAACATGTATTCCAGTGGATGAGAAAGAAACTGATGACATTTTAATATTGTTTAAACCTGGTTGATTTAGTCATCGTATCCATGGGATGATATAGGAATTGGGGATTTTAATAGAGGTTTAATAGATTGCGATAATGGTAATGTAGTTGGGGTTTTAAATTCTTTTCAAGTCGGATGACAACAAGCACATGATAATATATGCTCAGATTGATGTTTAACAGAGGATGTCCAAGGCCATTGAATTTAATATTATGTTTTCTATGAGTTTGAGACAAACCAAAGGTTGGTTTATTGTTTTTTTGTTGTGACCATCATCCTTAGAAGTATAATCAGTCAAGTTTTGTTTGAATCCATTGGTCTTTGAATCTTATTAGTTATTTTGATGATGCTCAAAATTTCTCATGGTCTGAATCTTACTGCAAGTCATTTTCGATGGATCAAGTTTGAGTTTATAGGACTAAAATCTTTTAAAGGAGGGGAGATTGTGAGCCCCACCCCCTTAATTAAAGGCATTGGTATTATCTTTTAATCCTAGGCGTTGATTTTGTTTTCAGTTTCAAAACCGTAGTCACTTCTTCGGCTCCTTCCGATTTAGATCACGGTTAGGAAAAAAGAAAGACCTAGTCTCATCTTTCTCTCCCTGTTTGTTGGTGGTGTCAGTGACGAGGAAAAGAGAAGGATCTCGCCGTCACTGGTTTGGTTGATTTACTGTTATTGATGAGGTAAGAACCCTCTTCCTCGGATCTTTTAAAAATATTGTAGAATTATTATTATTATTTTTCTAGATATTGATATTTTAATGTCGGATATTAGTGATGGATGGGTAAGGTTAGCTTCTTGTTTGAGGAGTTTGAGATTAATTTGATAGGTTTCAGATTTTGTTTTTGATAATGGTAGAAACTCATCTTCGATTTTAGGGGTCTTAAATGCATAATTTGGAGGAGAGTAAAATATGAAACTTGTATATTTTGACGTTAGCTAAGAACCTTCCAAATTTCAGAATTTTTGGAGTAGTAGCCTGTAAATTATAGGCTTTAAACTCAGGTGACACGGACAGCTTTTCTGTGCAGCCCTTAAGAATTTATAAATTTCTATCATGATTTTAGAATATGATTTAGATTTAGACTTATATAATAAAGTTGTAGAAGATGATGTTATCCTTCGCTCTGCCAAAGTTTAGAATTTTTACCATTGTAAATTGTGAGATATGATCAGATATCTATAAGTGTGCTCAATGACATTTCTGCAGAAAACACGAAGATTGATTTGAGAATTTTTTGATCTTAGAGATTGAATCAGGACTGATGATTAATAAGAAAGTTGTTAAATTTTGAGTTAACTATATACTCTTAAAGTTTGATCTTATTTGAAGTTATATGCTGTGAGATACTTTTATTGGAATAGGTTTGTCTGAAATTGTTAGTTTGCATATTTATGATTTTTAAAAGTGATGGCTTAAATTCTGTAGATCTCAAATCATTGTGAGATTTGGATATGTTATAGATGTGGATGCCTAGTTTTTTTTTTTGAGAAGTTTGAAATTTTTGATTTGGGTTAGAATTCGCAAAGCTTTGCTGATTTCAATCTTAAGGTTCGTAGGGGAGTTGGTTGTTAGTCTCGACCTTGGTAGTTTTGTTAGTATCTTGATTATGTTTTTTGCATTCATGTGAATTTTAGAATTTGATTTACTTGTAATTTTGATGGGTTATTCCCAAATATAGGACTTCCTAAGAAAACTCGATTGGTGAAAGAATTCGAAATCTGGTTGTTAATCAAGTAAGTATCCCACATATAAATCCTATTATATATATACTTGAAAATTCTAGTCTTTTTGAATTTCTGAATTTTTTGAGAAAAATGCTTATTATTTCGAATTATGTTTTGAATTACTTATTTATTTTTTATTTGAAATTCATATGTAAGTATTTAGTTTTGGTAATGAATTGGAATTATTTTTATTAGAAAATGGGATCATCAAATTTATGCATTCTGTTCTAATAAATGTTTGGGCACTACGTATTTTGACATAACAACTTGTAGTCCCCAACTAACTTTGCAATAACCCTGTCATTGGGGGTTAAACATTGACCGTGTCGATATGTATCTGTGAAACAGAAACTATAGTTTCCCACCGTTCCATCCGTGAAGAATATCGGCTTCTAATAATTCTGGTTCGGGTCACCGACGGTAAATTTATGAGGTTTGATATTGTAGCTCAGGTCACCGAGGGTAAACGTATGACCTATGACATTTTCTTTTGCCAATAGTTATTTGTGGGACATATATGCTTTACTTCTGATCAGTTATGTTTATTGAAAAACTTAACTTCTGAATTTTATTCTGATAAACTTGTATTTTATTATACTTATTTGAGTTTTGAAATTTTGAAATTTTTATGATCCCGATATTTATTTATTCATTTTTAGATCAAAAGTTTAATAGCTCACCGCTTTGAGAATCGGGTTTTGAGGCCTTGCACACCTATTGGGTCTTGGCTTTGTAGGTGTGCGGCCGTTTGTCGGTGCACCGAGTCTAGCGAGCCGGGTTCAGGACGTGACGTTTGGTTGACGATGAAGAGGGCTCTTACAATGACGTGTATGAAGTTCTTGATGATGAAAATGCAGCCCTGCGCCTCGAATAAGAGATGGAAAGCAAAGGCGTGGCTATCCTAATAAAAAAAAAGAGAGCTCCTTTTAATTATAATTAATACTTATAAATTTATAATCATCGAGTTAATTTAATTAGCGCGTGTACGAATCTCAACGCAAGATGTGCGGTTGTGGATGTAGTTTAATTTCATATTGGTCTTGGCCTCCAGAGAGGTTACCAGAGCGGCCCAAATGACTTTTTGTTTTTAAAAATCAAATCCAAAAATTTAAATTGAAAAATTTGATAAGGCAAACCATTTAAGTCAAGATTGAGTTGGGTTATTAAAAAAAATTCTGTTGACTAAACTAAACCAAACCGAGTATAATAATATAATAGTATTTTACAATACTGTATTATTACTATATAATATGTATATATATGTATAAAATAAGTTCTCAATGCTGTATATTTATTTTTTATGATCTATTTTTATTCGATAACGGATTTTATTTACATTTTATCATAGTATTATTTTTTACTAAAATTATTTTTCAATGATCTAAGTTTTAATATGAATTTTTTATTCTATGAAAATTTTAAAATTTTAAATTTTTTAATATAAGAAATTGGGTATGGGTTATATTTTAATGTATAAGGGGACAGGAAAATGGATTAACCAAATTATCAGCTGATAAGTTCTAAAATCTTTTGAG
Source organism: Dioscorea cayenensis subsp. rotundata (assembly GCF_009730915.1). Classification (NCBI taxonomy): domain Eukaryota; kingdom Viridiplantae; phylum Streptophyta; class Magnoliopsida; order Dioscoreales; family Dioscoreaceae; genus Dioscorea; species Dioscorea cayenensis. Next base: position 13,975,630 of record NC_052485.1, on the reverse strand, counting down.
TTCAGATTATAGGTTGAAAGTTTTTTTTGGATTCGGTTGGGATACTCTATCCCGCCACCTCTAATAAGGGGTAGATTGAAGAAATATTAAATAAGTAAATTGTTTTTATTATTTTAAACATTTTTCTAATATTTTTCTATAACACCCCCAAAAGACTGGTTAATTTGAATGGTTTTTTAGAGCATGCAAACTTAATTTTGATGTGCACTTTAACCTAATAAAACGTCACATGATATGCTTCTCCAAATGCACAGAGAGAATATTATGGTCACGACCAGCAGGCAGCAGCGAACCTAGGAAGAATAATCAATATTTTAAAAAAATAAAATATACATCCATTTAAAAAATTTTTTTGTATTAAAAACTTATTATATCTGCATAATTAGCGATTAGATTAATTAAATACTAAATTTGCAAATAGTATAATTAAAAAATAACTTAACACAAATTCACAATCTAATTCAATAACAATTATTTAACAAATAATCTAAAGAATAATCAACAATTAATCACAACAAATATTTCACAATTTGGAAACAAATAATCAAACAAATATTTAACAAAGTTAAAATATTTTTACATAATAAATAATTACAAAAAATTAAACAAATTAAATTAAATATAAAACAAACAAGGGAAGAAAGATAAATCCCTATAATGAAAGATAAAACATAAAAATCAGAAAAAATTAAGAAAGAAACTGATCCATTGACGCAACTTGTAATGATTTTTTAAGAAATTTGATAGAGCAATTGCATTTTTAGCATTTTAGTTTTATTTGTATTTATTATTACTATTTTTTATATTAATATTTAAAAAAATTATAATTATGTTTTAATAAGTTCAATAAAAATCTATTTAAATATAAAATTTAAAAACAAAAAAACTTGAATATCCATGACTAGCCATATTATTTATTATTATCACTCAACATCAAATTTATTTAATAATATAAATTCATTATTTTTATTTGTTTTATTTTAAATAGTGTTGGGTAGAATTTAATAAAAATAAATAAATAATAACACTTTCCATATATTAATTATGCTTATCAATATTATAATAATATGTATACTCATATATGTTACTGAGCCAGGGGTGCTTTATTCTGTCCCTCAAGTTTCTCATACGATCATGGCTTGTGTTTTGTTGTCATGTCCTTTTTCACCTAATTGTTTTCATTTTTAAAAATTTTCAATTAATTAAAAGTGATAGTCTAAAAGCAATGTTTTTAAAACTGGATTGGATGGCGAACTGGTCTTATATTTGGGTCACGAATCAATCAATCCAACTGGATGACCCATTCCAGTCGGACCGGATAACGTTATATATATATATATATATATGTATACACACCACGTCTTTCTTTCAAGTATTTTTTTTTCATTTTTGCGCTTTAGTCCAGAAAAATAAAAAATTATTTCTCAATCTGTGAAACCACCATAGCACTTAGAAACCCTAGAGGAACTCCCATCTGAGAAGGAAGCTAAAGAACCCCAAACCTTTGAGTCCCAAATCGAGGAACAAGTGTCTAGGGTTCTTCAATCTGGAAGCCTAGGAATGGTGGGTTCCAACCTGGTGTTTTTGGTTGGGAATTGTTAGTCCAAACCAATGGCCTAAACCATTAGCTACCAACCCCAACTAAACCATGAGCTTAATCCATGGATTATGAATCAACGGTGCCCATGTGTTAAAGGAGAGGCAGTCAACAATGGTGGCTTCTCTTCTCCTATAAATATGTGAAGCTCTCATTTTCATTCTTACACAACTCATCAGAGAGAAAAGTGAGAGTGTATTAAAGAGAAAGAGAAAAAAGAATAGTGAGAAGTGCGAGAAAAATATTTTGAGAGTTAGTCTATTCTCCAAGTATAAGAGAGAGTACTGGTTTTCCCTTGTTATTAGAGAGAGTTTGTAACTCTTAAAATTTTCCCACTTAGTAAATTCTTATATCCTTGCCCGTGATTTTTACCCTAATTATTTAGAGGTCTTCCACGTAATATCTTTGTGTCCTTTATTTTTTAGCATTATTTTTATTTATTTTGCTGCGTTACTGCTATATTCAGTTGTACATTTTACAACAAGTGTTATCAAAGCTAGATCATGGTGCAATATATCTACTTATCGTATGTTCTGTGGTTGCCACTATCAGTAGATCCTCCACATCAGAAAATAAGTTAGATTATTATTGGTTTAATTATTGTACAGGTCCCTGTAATTATGTACTTTCGGCCTTTTTAGTCCTTGCAATATTTTTAGGTACAATTAAGTCCTTATATTTAGTCGAATTAGGTCATTTTAGTCTGCTGTGTAGATGGGCAAGTGTAAATTGCAAGGAGTTAATTGTACCTAAAAATATTACTGTGGACTAGAACGACGGAATTCAACTAAATATGAGGACTTAATTGTACCTAAAAATATTAGAAGGACTAAAAGGGTAGAAAGTACATCATTTTAGGGACCTGTACGATAATTAAACCCTTATTATTCACCTTTTAAAAGACTGATTACTGCTCTTGCAGCAATTTCTAATAGAAGCAATGGCTGCAAAATATGAGATTGAAAAATTCAAAAGGAGTAATTTCTCACTGTGGAAGCTGAAAACGAAGGCAATCCTGAGGAAGGAAAACTTCTTGACCACCATCACCGAAAGGTCAGCTGAGGTCAAAGATAACAAATGGAATGAGATGGACGGGAACGCTGTTGCCAATCTTCATCTGGTACTTACTGATGGAGTTCTATCAAGCATAACAAAGAAGAAGACGGCGAAGGAGATCTGGGATCACTTCACTAACTTGTACGAGGCCAAGTCACTCAATAACAAGATTTTCCTTAAGAGGAGACTCTATACTTTGCGTTTGGCGGAATCCACTTTAGTGATGGAGCACATGAACACACTGAAACAGTCTATTTTCCCAACTCACATCATTGGGACATACAATAGAGTCAGGTGAACGTGCAGAAATTCTACTCCAAAGTCTACTAGATTCATATGATCAACTCGTCATCAACTTAACAAACTACGTCCCCACAGGCAGTCTAGTCTTTAATAATATTGCAGCTGCTATTTTGGAGGAAGAGAGTCACCGCAAGAACAAGGAAAAAAAGTTAGAAAGTCCGCAACAAGTGGAGGCCTTAACGGTGACGAGAGGAAGACCAACAAAACGTGGATCCAGTGGGAGCTACAATTATGGTAGATCAAAGTCAAGGAGTAAGAAGACTTTCAAGTGCTACCACCGTGGCAAGAAATGTCACTTGAAGAAGGATTGTTGGAGTCTAAATAGAAAAGATTCCAATCCTTAAGGGAATGTTGCAAACACTTCAGTTGATGGAGAGGCTATGGTATGTGAAGCAGCAACAACAATAGGTAAAAGATTTGCAGATGTAAGGGTTCTTGATTCAGCAGCCACTTTTCACATGACCACTCAAAGAGAATGGTTCCATCACTATGAACCTATCACTGAGAGAACTGTGTACAGCTGCAACGATCAAGCCTTGAAGATCATTAGCATTGATACTATCAAACTGAAGATGTATGATGGCATGGTTTGGACCATACAAGAAGTCCGACATATGGAGAGTCTCGAGAAGAATTTGTTACCTATAGGACAACTTGATGATCTTGGTTGCAAAATTGAAGTCCAGAACAAGATCATGAAGGTAATTCGAGGAGTTCTTATATGCATGAAGGGAGAGAAGATAGCTGCAAATTTATACATGCTAAAGGGAGAAACTTTGCAAGAATAAGAAGCTTAAGTTTCCACAAGTAGTTCAAGTGAAAGATGCACAATGACATGGCATAGAAAACTTGGACATATGTCAAAGCAAGGAATGAAGATTCTTACAAAGGTAACATTACCCTTTTGTGAACATTGCATTATGAGTAAGCAGCATCGATTGAAGTTCAACACATCTAATTCTAGAAGCAAAGCAATTCTAGAATTGGTTCACTCTGATGTGTGGCAAGCACTAGTTACATCTCTGGGAGGAAAAAATTACTTTGTATCATTTATTGCTGACTATTCTAGGAGATGTTGGGTGTATCCTATCAAGAGGAAGGTTGATGTGGTTCAAGTCTTCAAATTTTACAAAGCGCGAGTGGAACTTGAATTTGGCAAGAAGATCAAGTGCTTGAGGATTAAAAATGGAGGAGAATACACTAGCAAAGAATTTTGATGAATTCTGCAAGCAAGAAGGCATCAAAAGGCAGTTCACTACAGCATACACTCCTCAACAAAATGGAGTGGCAGAGTAGATGAACAACACTCTGTTGGAAAGAACAAGAGCTATGATGGGAGCTACAGGCTTAAACAAGAAGTTCTGGGCAGAAGTAGTCAACACTGCAAATTATGTGATAAATCGGGCTCCATCAACAACAATTGAGTTAAAGACACCAATGGAGATGTGGACTGGTAAGCCAGTTAACTATTCAAACTTTCATATATTTGGAAGTCCTGTACATGTAATGTACAATACCCAAGAAACTACAAAGCAGGACCCAAAATCCAAAAAATGTATATTCTTAGGATATGCTGATGGTGTTAAGGGATACTGCCTATGGGATCTCACTGCTCATAAGGTTGTAATCAGCAGCGATGTTATTTTCATAGAAGACAAAGAACAAGAGCAAGCAGATAGTGAAAATACTTCAAAATAAAATACAATCTCAGAGACTACAACAGTATTGGTAGAAAAAGAAGCTGAAGCCATACCAGAGCACAAGGTACAAGAGCCAGCTGAATATGAAATTCAAGAAGTTCGACAGTCAACTCATACAAGAAAGGCACCAAGTTGGCATTCTAACTATATTATGGAGAGTAACAATGCATACTGTCTTTTAACTGAGGATAGAGAACCATCAACTCTTCAAGAAGCACTAAACAATTCAGATGCATCTTAGTGGATGACAGCAATGGAAGAAGAAATTGAAGCTCTTCATAAAAATAGGACATGGGAATTGGTGTCACACCATAAGGGCGATAGCCCATTGGCAACAAATTTGTCTATAAGATCAAGCACAATAGTGATGATTAAGTAGATCGTTATCATGCTATATTGGTGGTAAAAGGATATGCTCAGAAGGAATGAATTGACTTCAACGAAATATTTTCACCTGAAATTTGACTCACAACATTCCGAGTAGTCCTGCCGATGTGTGTTGCATTTGACTTACAGCTTGAGCAGTTAGATGTCAAAATTTTATTTCTCTATGGAGATCTTGATGAAGAAATTTACATGCTCCAACCAGAAGGATTTGAAGAAAAAAGTAAAGAGAACTTAGTTTGCATGATAAACAAATCTCTGTACAGTCTAAAGCAGGCGCCAAGATGTTGGTACAAGAGATTTGATTCCTTCACCATGAGCCTTGGATACAACAAATTCAATATAGACCCTTGTGCATATGTCAAGAGGTTTCAAGAAGAAGGTTTCATCTTCTTGTTGCTATATGTTGACGACATGTTGGTAACATGCCCCAACAAAGATCATATCAAGGAATTGAAGGCACAATTGGCTAGGGAATTTGAAATGAAAGACTTGGGACTAAAAAACAAGATTCTAGGGATGCAAATTCATCGAGACAGAAATAATAGGAAGACTTGGCTTTCTCAGAAGACTTATCATTCTTGCGACGCTTCAACATGCGAGACCGTAAGCCAATTTCTACCCCACTTCTTGTTAATTTCAAATTATCCTTAAGTATGTGTCCTAGCAGTGAAGAAGAGATGATGGAGATGTCTTGAGTAATATATGCATCAGCGGTGGGAAACCTAATGTGCACCATGATATGTATAAGACTAGACATTGCACATGCAGTGGGAGTGGTAAGCCGATACATGGCAAATCCTGGTCGAGAGCATTGGAATGTTGTTAAGAGGATTCTCAGATATGTAAAGGGAACCTCAGATGTTGCATTATGTTATGGGAGATGAGACTTTACCGTCAGTAGCTATGTTGATGCTGATTATGTAGGTGATCTTGATAAAAGCAAATCCATTACTAGATATGTGTTCACACTAGCAGGAGGAGCTGCGAGCTAGGTTTCAAAACTGCAGTCAATTGTGGCTATGTCAATGATAGAAGCAGAGTATTTGGCAGCTATACAAGCTAATAAAAAAGCAGTGTGCATTTCATTCAAAAACAAAGCATATCCGAGTTCAGTACCACTTTGTTCGTGAGAAAGTAGAAGAAGGTATAGTAGATATGCAAAAGATTCATACCAAGGATAACCTAGTAGACTTTATGATAAAAGCAATCAACACTGAGAGATTCATATGGTGTCGATCCTCTTATGGTCTGACAGAGACGTAAGCAACATTGAATGGCAAGGTAGAAAGAATGGTATGAAGATCTGATTACTTTTCAATCAAATCTTCAAGTGGGAGAATTGTTGGCCCAAACCATTGGCTACCAACACCAACTAAACCATGAACTTAATCCATGGATTATGAATCAATGGTGCCCATGTGTTAAAGGAGAGGCAATCAACAATGGTGGCTTCTTTTCTCCTATAAATATGTGAAGCTCTCATTCTCATTCTTACACAACTCATCAAAGAGAAAAGTGAGAGTGTATTAAAGAGAAAGAGAAAGAAGAAGAGTGGGAAGTGTGAGAAAATATTTTGAGAGTTAGCTATTCTCCTAGTATAAGAGAGAGTACTGGTTTTCCCTTGTTATTAGAGAGAGTTTGTAACTCTTAAAATTTTTCCACTTAGTAAATTCTTCTATCCTTGCCCGTGGTTTTTACCCTAATTATTTAGGGGTTTTCCACGTAATATCTTTGTGTCCTTTATTTTTTAGCATTATTTTTATTTATTTTGCTATGGTATTGCTATATTCGGTCTTACATTTTACAACAGGAATTTCGTTTGGAGGAGGGTAAGGAATCATCCATGGTGGCCAAGGAGAGTTCACGACCCGAAGCTTGCCGTGGCAGCTAAGCGCGTTGTGTCAAAGAGTCTGAACTCCATCTTCGTCTAATAATTTGGTGATGAATCCTATGCTTGGTGTCAACCTATGCATTTAAATCCATTCAAGAAGGAGTGCTTTGGAAGAGATAACAAAGTGCGTTGAGGTGGAAATGACTTGCAGTTGTGTGGATTTTGAGATGAAAACCGGGGTATATCCGGTTTTGGTCTAACCAGCTTATTCACCAGTTTTGTCTGGTGCATACCTTGGTCAATAAAAAGACTAAAACAGGACTGCAAGCCGGTTCCTGGTTCTACCAGTCCGACAGTTGGTCCTGTCCGATTTTAAAAACCTTGCCTAAAACACACATTTTTCATAAAAGTAAGGGTTGACATTTCATTTCATTTTACACCCAACTTTATGGGTCTGTTTGATACACAAAATTTTGAGGTACAACACAACACAACTTCTCTTGTTCCTCGTTTGATTTGTAAAAAGGTTGAGAGTACAGCATAAGAGGATGTCAAAGTATAGCACAAGTAGATAAAATTTTTGTACCACTAAAACCTCAGTACAAAAAAATGATCATGGTACAACACAACTAAAAGACTAGATTACCCTTAATAAAGATTAAAAATTATAATCATGTATTCCACATCCCATGACGCTCAAGTCCCTGACCTTGCATCTCTTTCTCTTCCTCCGTCGACACACTTTCTCATCTTCGTAATCCACTTCTCCCACTCCCTCTCCATTTCCTCCTTCTATGGTCTCTTCTTATTTTTTTCTCCCTCATCTCTCTAAAATTTTAGGGTTTTCAGAGACTCTCCCATAGAGATATTGATTAAGGATTCACGCTGAAAAGGTACTTATTGTTGAAATTATAGGTAATTTTTATCTATTTCATTCAATTATCTAATAAATAAATGATTTAATAATATTTATGATTGATTTAGAATTATATTGCTATATTTTATAGTTTTCCTGATGCTATTTATGTTTCCATTTCAATTTGAATAATATACAATTTTTTTAATGCAAAAGGGATGCATTTCATCTAAATTCATACTTGACTTCTATACAATAGAATCATTGCAACCAAATAGTGGGAGGATGAGATTTATTTTATTTTAGGTTTTGGGCTGCCTTTTAAATGGATGTTTGATTCATAAACATCGCTATTGGATAAATAAAAATGAGAATTATCTTGATAATTATCTTAAAATTAAAATTTTAAATCATAAAAATTAACATAATTTTTTTTTTTATATTTCAATCCAAAAATTGAAAATTTAAATTTTATAAAAGATAAATATAAATCTCTTTATATCTATATCCATGAATCATGGATATGATTTTCTTAGACATATTAAACATATTAATGTACCCATTGGAAAAATATTAAAAAAATATGATACATGCATACACCAATCACGAATCTATATAAGTTTAGAATTAATAATTAAATTTAAATTATATATCTAGTTTAGTGTTTTCTATAAAAAATTATTTAAGACTTCTGGAAATAAAAATAGGAATGCTTTTAGACCCATACATAAATATATAAATAAAAAGTTGGAAAATAAAAATAGATGATATGCTTTACTTATAAAAATGTATAAAAAAGATGTCTTGCTAGTAATAGTTTATGCTAATTATTCTCATGTTAACTTATGAAACACCTGAAGTATAAGGTTTTATGTTTTCCTAAGTTCACCCAATCTTAACACAACTCAATTCAGATTACCTATAGGTAGCCAATTTAGTTATTTATCACATCGTGTATTTATTTTATTTTCATTTTAACCTCTTAGTTACGTAAATTTTCTTTTCTTTTTTGGTGGGCAGTCGGTGATGGACCATCAACACATTATGTATTTTCTTCTTGCCTGGAGAGTTTATGTGAATATGATGACAATATATGGGGTTGGTTTCTTTTATTCACTTTTATTTTACTTTTATAGTTTGGTTCCTCGTATCTTACAAAATAATTTTTATATATAAAGTCTATTGCTTGGCAAATTGAAAATTTTCAAAATAGTACATATAGTCTAAAAATTTATAATTTTAGAAAATCATATTTACAAATTTTATTATTTAGTCTGCTGACATTTTGTAAATTTTTTTATATAGTAAAAACATGCGAAAAATAATTATTTGAAACCTGATTTTCTCTAAATTAGTGTATATAATATAAAAATATAATTATGATTTAATAAAATTATTAATTATAAATTAGGTTATATGGATTATAGATTATAATATATTTAATAAGATTATATAGTACCAAAATTAATTGTTTAGCCGATTGACATACTAACCGAATTTATCATATAATTTTTAGTTATAAAATATTTTTGCATATATTTTCAAAACTAAAAAATATATAATTGTGATTTAATAAGTTGATTATTATAAAAAATTTAATTAGGTTAATATTGAAATTGAGAGACACTTTGAAATTTACTTGCGAAGTTGTTTATTGTAAAAAAAATGTAAGATAATACAAATGGTATCAGAAGTAATTTGATAATATTTTGTCTAGTACTTGTAGTTTATTATCAAATTACTTGCATATATTTTCAAAATTAAAAAATATATAATTGTGATTTAATAAGTTGATTATTATAAAAAATTTAATTAGGTTAATATTGAAATTGAGAGACACTTTGAAATTTACTGGCGAAGTTGTTTATTGTAAAAAAAAAATGTAAGATAATACAAAGGGTATCAGAAGTAATTTGATAATATTTTGTCTAGTACTTGTAGAAATCAAATGAAGAACAGTACAAAAAATTTTGCGCTATCCATAAAATATCAAACAAAGTACAGTACAAGTAGTTATGTTGTACCATAACTACTTGTTCTGTCTTGTACTACTTGTGATGTACCTGGTTGTGTATCAAACACACCTTATAAGTAAGGTTCATAGTTTGTCCATATTTATTATATATATATATATATATATATATATATATATATAATTTGCTATTACTATTTTTATTATTCAAAACAATATTGATACATCTCATAATTTTAGGAAAATATAGAGTTCATATGCTATAAACAAATATTTTTTAATTCTTTCTCTTTTTTTATTTTGGTAAAAAAATTACAAAAAGAAAAAACAAAGTTCAATATATTTGTTCATAAACATTTTAAGTTAATTTTCAATAATGAAAATATATAAATAAATAAATTTTTTTTATAAGGTAATATAAACAATTGGTAATTGCCAGAAATCCCCTGTATGCTTCATTAATGCACACTTGGCACCCTATTTTTTGGTATCCCCAAAAACCCCTCCTTTTTCCTCCACTTACTTTTGAACCCTTCAAGCCTCCAATGGACAGAAACGGAGTCAGTTTGGGATTTAATGGATGATAATGCCCTTGCCTGGGAAATTGTGGACAACCACCACATGGTGAGAAATAGCCATCATGCACATTGTGTGACCACTTTGGCGTGTGAAAGGAAGAAACCAAAAGATAAGCGGGCTTTTCCTTGGGTAGTCCCAAGAGAACTCCGTCATTATTGACATAGCCTTTTTCATTTCTCCAGCCCTTCATCTAATTGCAAGAAAGCATCCGAGATACTTTCCCTTCTTCACCAAGCGTCTGATTCTTGGACACCATCTATTTGGCCGGTTGTTTGTTCGACCGCATCTTGGCTAGAAAACTCCCGCCACACACTGGTACAACTTTGAAAACTCATCTCAGACCATACAAACCAAAAGTCATGCTCCAAGGTAGGGAGGCAAGTTGGGAACATATGAAGAAGATCAGAAGATCTTTTTTATATATTTTTCTTTTGGCTTTTTGTCCATTTGATTTGTGAATAAACCATTTATGAAGAAAGATTTTTCCGTTTATGGTGTGATTTTGGGTTGATCTAGTAATTTAGCTTTCCTAGGGTTTAGGTTTATGGTGTGATTTTTGGTTGATCTAGGGATACTACATCACCACTGAAGGAGGAACCCTCCCTGGGTGCCACCGTTAATGACCCAAACGCTACTAACGTATGGGTGGTGTCAAAAGGCTTGTGACAAACTGAAAGTCACTACCAGCTCCCACTCCACCCGCTAAAGTACCATCCACCTCCTCCTCCAAAGAATTGACTCCATTTAGAGTTGAAGCATCTCCATTGTCTCCCATAGACCCGCCAATTTCCAATAAAGGCACTACCACCATGGAAACAAAAAACGCTAATGAAACCTCCGAGGACATCACTGCCATTGTAGTCAAATCATCTACTTCACCCTATAAAGATGAATGTACGGGACATCAACCGGAATTGCTTGAGGTGGAAGAACAATTACCTATGACTGAAATGCACCAGACCGATACTTCAGAACCGACAGATGCTACTGAGAAAGGAAACATCAAGAAAGAAACACCAACTATTGACATTAATGCTGTTGTCATTACAAACCAATAAGCCATGGATATGCAAAAGGATTTTCCGCCAAAGAAGAAATGATACACTGAATACACGTGTCTAAACTAGTTCGAATAGGCAACGATAAGCATATACCATAACTGATGGATGAACAAGTAAGTGGTTTGTTTTGATTGTTTTTGGTATCCGCATATGTATTGATGATAACACTTACTAGGTCACCTTATTACTTAGTTATATGTGTTTCACTTAATAGTTCCCATTTTCGCTTAAAAAATCATGTTATCACTTTGACTCATATGTTACAGTGTATAATATTTGATTTCCTCTAATCCAAATTTGTTTTTCCCAACTTAGAACTATCGTCTAGAAGAATGAGTGGGCTTACATGACATGACTCCATCTGTTCACGCTTTTGGAGGATAAGGAAATGGTTATCGATGATGTGATGGACGCGTTTGTGCAGATTATAACAGAATTATGGGAAAAAGAACCCTACCCATACAAGAAACATGCCTCCATCACACACCCACTAGCACTGCTTATATCCAAGTAAGACCACACTACAGAGTTATGTCTGACAATGATCGAAGAAGCCGCGCACAACTTGCATAATGCTGACATTGTCTTACTACCAATCATTCTCATTGGCCATTTCCATCTTGTTGTTCTCGATAAAGATAAACAAGAATATTGGTATTACTCGTCGTGCCAAAATCTACAATATGATGACGACACTTTCGACATGGTAATATGACTTACTAGCACACCATTCTAATCCTCTAACTGGACCATTGTTTTCTTGATAGTGGAAACTATTTGATAGGCGCACGGAGAGTAAGCTCTGTGAGATGGCAACTATTGTGTACCCCTTGATCCATGATTGAGACTACCCAAGGCAAAAGGAAGGGATCGTCAACTGCCCTGTCTATATCGTGTGTTTTATTTAAGAGATACTCTAGGGTGAGAAACTCTAGTTGCCTCCAAATGACATTCCCTACCTAAGGTTAAAGTATGTTACGTGCATACTCATGGAAGGTATCACCGCAGTGGTGACAAAGTAGAGAGTTCCAAGAATGAACCAACTAGAGAACCTTAGAATGGTTGACTGAACAAAAACTTAAATTCATGTTTAGTTGGGTATGTTACCAGTTATCAAAGTACTTTCTCACTTAGCTAGATGTATTACCAGTTATATATGTATGTTTATGTTTATGTATAGTCATTCCCATGTACTAGCATATATTCTTGCTTATTCTTAGCTTTTGTTGTTTAAAATATTTGATATATCCTTAAATGTTTCTACTTAAAGATAATATACACAATAATTATAATATATATAAGAGGAACATATGCAAATAACATTATTGTTCATTAATGCTAGTTAGCAATAAGTGTGTTGCAAGATCTACAATTATGACTAGCCACGTGGCAGCGGCTGCAGCGTAACTCGTGGACAGAAAATGCTTGGGACTCAATCCTTTTTTTATTTAAGTCATCTAGGTTGCCTTTTCGTGATAGGAAGATGTAAAAGTAGTCCGTGATTGTCATCTGTTGGCTTATCATTATCGGGGATGGGGAAAATAGTTTCCTTGTATGAGAGATTGCAGGTCAGGATGGTGAAGTACTCACTAACAAATCGATGGACATTTGTATCTGTCTTTATTATAGCTGCACAAGCATGTTTGCAGAGAATACCATATACTTGCCATCTACAATATGAGTATATTCTTGATGATATGTTTACAAAGTTGCTGCTTTGGTCAATCACCTTAAAACAATCACTGTCATAACGACCAATATGGAGAATTCATCCTTCGGCAACAATGTCTTCTATCATCTTATGTATGTCGGTGTATGGGTAGGTTTACCATTTTTCTGATTGCTCACGGTGGGTATATAACATACACATTAGCTTGTACTTGTTGCGTTCAAGAATGTTTTTTAATAAATCTATATGTGCGAAGATTACTGGATAAGTAAAGAACATGTACAGTAAGCACGAACATACTAAATTATACAGTAATAAGTTTGGCTAAGTGGAAACATTGTGTACTAAATGATAAAAAATGTAATTAAACAAAAAAACTAATCGTATATTAAAGAACAATTTGTCTAAATGCAAACAACACACATATTTACTATATATACTTCTTTTTACTCACTTACCGTATGGAGTTCACCATGCTCATCATAGGCAAGTGATGAGCCTCTTTTATCCATGCATTGAATGACTCTGAAACATTTGAATATATCTCACCCCATTGTTCCCCCTTAAATAAGTAATTTGACCAATGTGTGACATTTGACTTTTGAAGTAGGTAGGAGTGCGCATTGGGTGACATGGCCTATAGGTAATTCACAACATCATCGTATTCTTTAACAGTGGATGCATATGCAATCTTAATGATTGTAGACCAACACTTTTCCTTCAATGCTTTGCCAAGTCTAATGTTTCCTTTCATAAAATTTGCTTCCAAGTACTCTTGACAGTATGTCGGTGGTGATGGAAGGAAGACCTTTGCAGTGGCATTAACAAGGCCTTAGACTTGTCAGACACAAAAGTGATAATGTCTTCATAATCTTCATTGTCGTATCAAGTATCACTTAGCTTTGAAATGAACCACATTTAGTTCGCATCAATTTCATTGTCAATAATGACGAACGCCATGTAGAAAAAAAACCATTGTTTCCATCTTTATTTGTGGTACCCAAAAGAGTACCCCTGTACTTCCTTAGCAAATGTGTACCATCGATAAACAATAGCGGCCTACAAACCCTTTTGAATCCCAAGATACATGCCCAAAATGAAAAATAATTTACATCTAAAATGCTTACCGTCTTTATCCATAATCACAATGCTTCCTGAGTTCATCTCCACCACCTTGTTTGCATACAAAAGTAACTAATCATAGTTGGACACCTTGTTTCCATGGAGGATTACCCTAGTGTCCTCTTTACCCAACCAATCTTGCTTATAAGGAAGATTGACACCATGTTCATATAATATGTACTCACTGAACATCAATGGCCCTATACAAGGGCTGGTCTTTTAGCTTATGAATTACATGTTAGATGACCCATTTTTTGATACTTTTGGATGTGATGCCGAGCTTGTACCACCACCGCAAGTGTGTGCCGAGAGTATTTTCTTGATCCTAAAAGTCTCTTTATTGTATTCCTTTGAGGTATGGAGACCCCATTGAAAACTATCACCAACGCATTGGACAGTCACCCTGTGTTTCTCATTATTTATGAAGATGAAGTTAAAATTACGCTAGATTGCAAAATTGCATAGTAAATCTCTTAAGTGGTCAGCATCCACAAACCATTGTCTAATATCCAATGACAAAACATCAAATTGCTTTGAAGAGTTTGCCTAAGACACAAATAGAGCCATCTTGTGATGGAAAGGATATGAGCCATAAGCGCATGGGTCGTCAAGTAATAAAGCTCTCATGAAACCACAAGAGGGTCATATTCCCTGGGGTCCCAAGAGCTGCTATTACTTCCTCCTAGGTGGCACTATTTAGTTTACCAAAGATTGATTTAAAACAAAATAAGAAAACTAACAAAAGAGAATACTATAAACAAATGGACTAAGGCACACTACATAAGTGATAAATGCTTCAGTATAAGTATTATTAACTATATTTTTCTTACATTGAGCAATTGGTTCATTTCATGTTGCAAGCATAAAAGAAGCCCAGGTGAGCTCAATGACGCAATTCAAGAAGAAATCAACACGAAAAAGACATTTTAGAGCCCCGGCCACTGTAGCATCACTATAGCAGCCTGAAGCATGAAAATTGAAGGAAAAAGCTAAGTCTGGGATTCCTTACGGGCAACATTACGGCTGTGAAGCGGGCGGCAAGCAATTCAGAGGTAGTAGCAATGTTATCATAGCAACTTATGGGTATTTCAGCGAAATGATTGAATTCCTCATGGGCAACCTTGCCGACCATGAGCCAGGCTTGAGAAAACCCGAGAACCATCTTTAAAAGGGGATTAGGGCATCTTGGAAGATGTCTTTGGCCACCCCTTCTCCACCATCATTTTTTTTAGCTTGAAGGTTACCGGAGAAGGCAGATCTGAAGGGCAAATCAAAGGGAGAAGAAAGTTACACTCAAGGGAAAACATCAAGGAGCTTTCCGATGCGGATTCAATGAGCTCTCATCAGCACCTTCTAGTCAACATTTCGAGGGAGTTTGTTTGGTTTTGCTTGTGTTTGATTTTTATCTTGAGATCTCTTCTTTATTCATGTTGAACTAGACTCCCAAGGTCACCGGGCATCCGCTAAACCTTGGGATGACATTGCTTGTATGGATGCTTTAATTTATTTCTAGTGCTTTTGGTTTGGTTTGTGGTTCATGCTTGGTGTTCTTTGATGTGTTGTTTTGCATGAGAACTCTGCGATTCAACTTCTAGGTTATACCTGGTGCGTGACCATCGCCTTTGTGCTAGACTCACCTTACTTGGAAAGGATTCATGTATGAATACACCGTGACCATCGGGTATTTCGTACCCCACCAACCATTAGGGATGAACCCAGTTTTTTGAGTTTGACCCTAATTAGAGATTTCCCTAGGTGTAATGCAATCATAGGAGGATTTGGGTGGAAGTGATTCTGACCCAATACTTGTGGGATTAGGGGCTATCGCTGTGACCATCGGGGTAACTTACTTTAGGATATCTCTTGGCCCAAAACCACCATTGCCTGTGTAATTCTAGCATCTGTCTAGCTTTAGTAGTCTCGAGGGGATCCTCGCTCAATCATTGTTACTTGCATCCTTAATATACTGTGGTGAGCCTTAGTCCATGTGTTTATAGTTTTCTCTTTGTTATTTTTCCTATCTTGTTTTAATCCTATATTTGGTAGACTAGATAGTGCCATCTAAGGGTAAGTAATAGCAGTTCTTGGGACCCAGGGAACACGACTGACAAGATCCCCTTGCGTATATCCCGCAAGTGCATGGGTTTGTCGAAGTAATAATCCCGAGTGGGCGGGGTCGAATCCACAGGGAGTAGGGAGTAAAGACACTTAATTCGATTCTTAGCTATGTGGAGTATCAACAATGATAAGTGTGATAATGATTCAATTCTCAACAATTAAAAGCAACAAGTAAGAGAGCAAAAGTAAGGAGGAGGCAAGGCAATCGATAAAGATGGGGTACTCGGATGATGCTTCACCTAGGAAAATCGTTTCAAGTGCAAGAACTCTCTATTATGCTTCCTAATCAATGCAATGGTGAGTCGTGGATTACATACATAGTCCCAAATCTAAGGTCAACTATGCCTAACTCTATTCATGTCCCGGAGGAGAGATTAAATAACCTCTCAACCTCGCACTCGAATAAAGTTGCAATGAGCTCTAGGGATTCCAAGTGATAAATCGCTTCCTAATTATAGACCTAACCCTTTGGTCCAGGCGGAAGGTCCCTAGCCACAATTAAGTCCTAGATACTAAGATCCCCTCAACGCTTCACTCCATTGCACGCGCAACTAGGCCCCAGCGGAGGTTCATCCCTTAGACCATTCACTCTATTATGGCCGCAAAGAACTCAAGGAACGGAGGTAGAATCAATCACATCGGAAGGGAAAGGGGACGCTCCTGTACCTCTCGACTCACCCTCTCAACCCTCTCCAACCTAGCTTTGTCTAACGCTCGTGGTGTGTCACTCACTCACAAGGTTACCAACAAAAACTCTCAACCCTAATGTCACTCTAGGGGAAATGTTCATACAATCAAGCATTCAAGGTTGGAACTCACAATAAACATCAATTTATTGAAAGCATAATAAAGAAGTTCAATGAAACGAATACATCCTAGGGTTCACAATCACCCAAGTACCCACTAGGGGTTTAGCTCTCCATGGAGCTAAGTACAATCAAAGAAATCTAATGTAAAAGCAATAAATCCATAAAGAAACCCCCTCGATGGTCGTGTCGATGGTCTTGTGGAAAGTCCTCTACTCGTCGTCCAAGGATTCCTTCGTCCGGTATAGGATACGCCTCGATCGAAGCTCCCCTACCAACCTTCTTCCTAATGGAATCACGATGTCGGAGCCGTAGAACCTCTCCAAAACCTTAACCAATACCCCTCGAAACCCTAGCCGAAGCCCTCTCGCAAGTTGGGCAAAAGATGGAGAAAAGAATACCAAAATCGGGGCTGAATCAGCTTTAAATAGGGCTTGAATCGGGCGACTCCACGGGCGTCTACGGTACACGCGCCCGTGCGGAATTTCCACACGGGCGTGGGTAATTTCCACACGCCCGTGTGGATTCTCTGTTTCTGCGGTTTTCGGCGGGCTGTGAACAGTAACTGCTACAGTGATTTTCTACAGCACCTGTTACAGTACTATGCCAGAAATACTCCCGAATCCACTTTTCATCGAGGTAACATAAACGGGCACATGTTTATGCTGTGGATCGCTTTGCTTATTCAATGACGGATAAGATGATGGAGATCTTGTTCTATGTGCATAAGTCGGAATGGTTGAGTGTGGCTGCCCTTGTGCCCCTCCAAATGGTTATGTAAACTCAAATACAGGGAGGTTGGCACACACTCTAGCATCTCGCACCCGACTTATATCTTCGCGTTTGAAGTTTAGCAAGATTTCACCCAAAATCGGTGCATTGTGATCCACATTGGCTTCTTTCCTTCATAATTGGTTTCACAACCCTACATGCACGAAAGTAACATAAAAACACACATATTAGTGTAAAAACCCGAGGAAAGTAATGCTCAACATAAGGAAATAATGCTTCGCATTCATATCGCACAAGCACTTATCAACGACCCTCTTGTGCGTGCGCGAGAGATATTACTTGATGACCCATGCACTTGAGGATCACCCATCAAGTTTTTGGTGCCATTGCGGGGGAATTCCAAGAATGCTAGGAAAACTTCTAGCTCACTGATCTAGTCATTTTGCTTTCCTTTTGTAAATATTTGTCTTTCTATGTGTTTCTCATCCTTTTGTGCAAATTTATTTGTTTTCTTTTTAGTTTAAATTTTTTTTTGTTAACTTATTGATTTTTCTTTGATTGTTTACACAGGCCCATGGATTTTCAAGAAAAATTGTTGGCGGCAAAAATGTATACACTTGAGAAGCAGATGGAAGAAGTTGTTGCCATGAGAGGCATCTAGGCCATAGATTTTCAAGAAAAATTGTTGGTCGCAAAAATGTATGCACTTGAGAAGCATATGGAAGAAGCTATTGCCATGAGAGCATGCCAAAGCAATCCACACCATAATATTTACAATCCTTATTGGGGAGGGCATCAAAATCCTTTGACACATTATCATACTCAACAATGGGAATACCCTCACCAAGGATTTCTACAAGAACCCTCCTTTGAAGAACCGCGGCATTACCAACTTCCAGTCATCCACAGTAAGCAACTTAATCAATGGGGTTTCAATAAGCAAGGTGTGTTTTCAAGATTCATGATAAATGCAGACGTTGAACTTGAAACCATGAATACCACAATTTTTAATGCCCAACAATCTCTTCAAAGTATGGAAAACTAGATAGGAGAGTCTTCCAATATATCGACCGAGTTGCCATGAACTATAGAAGACCTATCTGAGAATGACATTAGAAAGGAAGAGAACAAAAATGAAATTGTGGTGGAAGTTGGTATTGAGATGTTGGAGGTTGAAAAAGCAATTGATGTAGCACCAATACCTTTTGAGCAAATAATAGATGTTCCACCTCAAGTTGAAATTGAAGAAAACAAGGGGGAGGATGAGATTATGGCCATGGAAAAATTTGAGGAAGTTGAAGAAACTCCATCGACCACATTTGAAGACACTACTTGCCTCAATATTGACCATTCCATCAAGCAATCAATAATTTTCAAGTGCAGAGACAAATTTCAGGGAATTGTATTTGAAGATGTGGGGAGGAAACCAAAGTCATCCTTGAACCCACAAATGCCAGGCTTGGACAATTCCCAACCAAAAAGTTTTCCTTGATGGCCCAAGAAAATGTTCAGGGCACTAGAAGTTCATAACACCATGGTTGAAAAAAAAATGTGGAGAGGATATTAAAGCTAGCAATTGATCCACCTATGCAAAGCTTGACAAGTTCTCAATCAAACTTGTTCCCTTGGAAGCCCAAACAGAGGAATAAAATGTGGGTAGGAGGTTGAGGCCGTCCAATGACCCACCCATGTTGAGCTTAAATAATTCTCGACCAAACCTTTTTCCATGGAGGCCCAAGCAACTTTGTGTTAATATACTCAAAGGAATTTTTGTCAGGACCAAAGAAGAAGTGGGGAGGAGGTTCAAACCATCTAAGGATCCGCCCATGTTTAAAATGCACAATTCCTTGCCCAAGGTTTTTCCATAGAGGCCAAAAGGTAACTCATGCTTGGCCTTCAATTTGGCATCATCCTAAAAGGTATGTTTTATATTTCTTGGTAGTTCTTATGCAACTTCTAGCCAGGATGAACACACCATCTTCAAGCCTCCTTAGGTAAAAAAGAGGTATGTTGAGCTAATGACGTTAAACAAGCGCTTCTTCGGAGGCAACCCAAGCTTTTAAATTCTTGTTCTTTTAATTTTCGTATTCTAGTTTTATGGTAACTTGTGTTGGTATTGTGTTGTTGTTTTTGCTTTTTGCTTGTTGTCATTAGAATGTTAGAATGTTTGTTTGTTTGTTTGTGTTGAATTCATGCTTGTCCTTGAATTTGTAGGTTTTGTCCTTTGATTTTATGCCATTCGAATGCAAATTCTTGTGTAAGTTCATATTGAAATCACTGGTGCATTCATTGTGCATAAGTTGCAAGGGAGAAAATGTGTATCGGCTGAATTTTCCAAGTCTTACGGGCATCCTTACGCCCACAAGGATACCCGTAAGCCTTCTAGAGAGGCCTTACGGGCAAGCTTCCACCCGCAAGCTTGCCCGCAAGGAGCTCGGGCTGCAAACTAAGTTGGGTACCTTTCCACCGTTTTCTTCATATTTGTCTGATTTCTCCTCCATTTTCCCTTATTCTTTCACTATTTTTCTTTGTTTTTATTCCTTTACATGACTCTCCTACTTCCAAAGACCTGATTTGCATGATTTATTGGGATTTTTACCATTATATTCATCGATTCTCCAAAGTACTTCTCTCTAAACCCTCTTTTTTTTAACATGCTTGTTTCTTCTTCCTTTCTCCTATTTTTCAAGTTGAATGGATTTCAATGTTGTGGGAGATTGGTTGTTTGTTTGTTTTTATGGGTTTTTGGAGCAAATTGCAAGCTTTGTAAAAATTTTTATGCTCCATGTACAAGGTTAGCTCTTGCAAAAAAAATTTTTGGGAGTTACTGTAGCATTCTTGAATTCTTTTGCACCCCATCATGAGAAGCCCTTGGCTTTCTTGAATTTGGCCTGATCTTGTATCATCTTTGTAATCCCTTAGCAACACTTGCAATAAGAGAGAATTGGACATCATGATATTGATTGAACAAAGGACTTGCTTGGATTATGTCTTGCTTCATTGTTTGTGTTTTGATTAGTTGTTTGTTGTGTTTGTGTTTATGTTTGTATATGTTTTTGTTTTTGTATTTCCTTTTTGTGTGTGTGTGATGGATGCCTTGAGATAATGTTCCTTTCTACCTTGAAGGGTGGAATTAGGGCATCGAGCACACTTTATTTCTCCATCATCTACCATGATCTTCAGTGGTCACCCTGATCTCATGGACTTCAAGACATATGCTTTGAGACTCGGGGAAGTTCATGAAACCCTCTTACTATATTTTTATTATCTATATTGTTGCATTCTGTTTATTTAGGCACATTGAGGGCAATGTGCATCTTTAAGTGGGGGTTGGACTTTCGTGAACTTTGAAAATTTTTGAAATTGCATGCTTAAATCACCTATGATAGCTATGATTTCACTGTTAAGGACTTCCTAGCTTGAAATAATGATAGTTGTGAGTTGTACTTTATCTGTGCTTGAATGTAGTTCTGTTTCATCTTTAGTACGCCTTTATACCTGTTCACGATCACTTCTACCTTGTACACTCCAACCAACCCATCATAATGATTTTGGCATTAAAATGTTAAATTCTATCTTCAATACTCTTTTAAGAGTTTTTGGTTCCTTCATTATTTTCTCTTGCCTTAAGTGAAATATAATAGCATGGTTTTTACCAGGGGACATGAGATACAGTATGTACATGTGAAAAAAAATGAGTCTATGACAATATTCCTCTGCTAGTGTAGCATGAATGCGTCTTTGTAGATTGTAATCGAGTACGTTGGATGGCTCTTGTGCCTAATCAGCATGTGCATCCTTCAGAAAGATTGTAAAAATTTTTGGTGAAGTCTACGTTACTCGGACTCAAAAAGAAAAAGAAAAAAAATGTGTGTACGTCTGTATATATCTGTGAAAGTAATAAAGTATCTCTACTGATCTCCTAGAACCTGTTAGAGTTAGAGTTTTATCTAAAAACCAAAGGACTTTTAATTGAGTATTGAGGGTGTCTTTAGCCTTTTAATGTCGTTTTCATTGTACGTGGGATGAATGGTCATCCTAGGCTAATCCTGGGTGTGGAGGTTAAGGTGGGAGTTAGCACACACTCACAAGAGCACTTTAGATGAAACATGGCTATTATTACTTGACCATTTTTTGAATAACTCACCTCTTTATTTCTGTCCACTTGAGCTTATGGAGTCCTTTGCTTTTGAGCTTGAGGTCGTGCATTTAGCTGTTTATTTTCTTTCCCTTGTTCTTCATGTTTGTTTGCTTGGGGACAACCAAACGCTTAGGTGTGGGGATGTTTGATAAACATCTAAATGTACATATTTTTATACGTATTTGTGATAAGTTCTTGTCCGATAAGAATATGAAGTGTTCTTTCCTTATGATGAGCATTACTTTTATCGGGTTTTAACCCTAATATGTGTGTATTTATGTTACTTTCATGCAGATAGGGTTGTGAGGCCGAATATTAGAGAAAGAAGCCAATGCGGATCGTAAATGTAGCATTTTGAGGAAATCTTGAGAAGGTTCAAACGCGAAGACAAAAGTCAGGTTTGAAATGCGGGAATGTGTGCCAACCTCCTTGTATTCAAGTTAGCACAACGATTTTTAGGGGCACAAGGGCAGTCACATTCAAGCATTCCGGCTTGTGCATGTATAGCAAGATCTCCGCCAACATGTCCGTTATTGAAGAAGCAAAGCGATCTACAACGTAAACATGTGCCCGTTTACGTTACCTTGATGAAAGCATGGATTCGGGAATGTTTCGGGCCGGTACTGTAGCAGAGCATTGTAGCAAACACTATAACAAAACATTGCAGTAGGTACTATTCACAGCCAGCCGAAGAAGGATGAAAACAGAAAATCCACATGGGCGTGTGGAAATTCCACACGCCCGTGTGAAAAATCCACACAGGCGCCCACATGGGCTTGTGGATTCCCGATTCCAGCCCTATTTAAGGCCGATTTTAGCCCCAATTTGAGGATTCTTTCTCCATCTTTTCCCCAACTTGAGAGAGGGCGGCAGCTAGGGTTTTGAGAGGTATTGGCTAGAGATTGGGAGAGGTTCTACGGCTCTGACATCGCGCTCCGTTTGGAAGAAGGTTAGTGGGAGAGCTTTCGTCAGCACCGATCTGGCGAGGTGTATCCTAGGCTGGACAAAGGGACCTTTGGACCAGTAGAGTACTCTCCACAAGACCATCGCCATGAACACCGAGGGGGTTTTCTATGGATTCTTTGCTTTTATATTTGATTTCATTGATTGTAATTAGCTCCATGGAGAGCTAAACCCCCTAGTGGGTGCTTGGGTATTTGTGAACCCTAGGATGTTTTCGTTTTATTGAACCTCTTTATTATGCTTTCAATTAATTGATGTTTATTTTGAGTTCCAATCTTGAATGCTTAATTGTATGAATACTCCCTTAGAGTGATACTAGGGTTGAGAGTTCTTATTGGTAACTCTTGTGAGTGAGTGACACACCACGAGAGTTAGATAAAGATAGATTGGAGAGGGTTGAGAGGGTGAGTCAAGAGGTAGCGGAGCGTCCCCTTTCCCTTCCGGTGTAATTTATCTTACCTCCATTTCCTTAAGTTCTCTGCGGTCATAGTAGAGTGAATGGGCTAAAGGATGACTTTCCACTGGGGCTTAGTTGCCGGTGCAATGGAGTGAAGTGTTGAAGTGATTTTAGCATCTAGGGCTTAATTGTGGCTAGGGACCTTTCACCTGGACCAAAGGGTTAGGTCTACATCTAGGAATAGGATTTATCACTTGGAATCCCTAGAACTCATTGCAATTCTATACGAGTGCGAGGTTGAGAGGTTATTCAATTTCTCCTCCAGGACATGTATAGAGTTAGGCATGGTTGACCTTAGATTTGGGACCATGTATTTAAGAATCTCAATGACTCATTATTGCATTAGTTAGAAAGTATAATAGAGGGTTCTTGCACTTGAAACAATTATCCTAGGCGGAACAATATCCGGGTACCCCATTTATATCGATTGCCTTACCTTCTCCTTAACTTGTGCTCTCTCTTGTTCTTTTAGTTTTGTTATTTCCCATCTTGTCACACATATCACTATTCATCTTTCACTTAGTTAAGAAATAATTTAAGTGTTTTTATTCTCTACTCCCTTTGGATACGATACCCCACCCATCTGGGATTTTATTACTTCGACAAACCCGTGCACTTTGTTTTCTTAGTTATTCATTCATTCATTCTAGTTCATTTCTTCTTAATCTATCATCATTCTGATTTTTTTTTCTTTCTTTTTGGTGCAGCTCTAGGTTATGACCCGCGGGAACCGCTCGATATTGATTGAAGGAGACCCTAAGCTTGAACGTACTCTTAGAAGAAAAGGGAAAGAACATGTGTAAGAACCGTCTAATCTAGATGATTTGGATGTAGAAGAATATGAAAACATGGCAGAACATAATGAGCAACAATGGCCATTATCCGATTTTGCCAGACCTTCAATATTGGGGACACAATCGAGTATTGTGCGTCCCTCGATTACAGTTCTGAACTTCGAGCTAAAGCCGGCATTCATCCACATGTTGCAGCAATCTGCACAGTTCAATGGTTCGACCGATGAGGATCCAAACAGTTATATAGGGAACTTTCTTAAGGTATGTGATATGCTTAAGATAAACGGGGTGACGGATGATGCCATCAAGTTGAGAGCCTTCCCATTTTCCTTAAAGGGGAGAACAAAGCAGTGGCTACACTCATTACCTAGAGCATTGATTAGCACATGGGAGGAGATGGTAGAAGCTTTTCTGGCCCGTTATTTCCCTCCCAGAAATCAATAAAGCTTAGGAATGAGATCTCGTCCTTTATATAGTCAGAATTGGAGTCTCTATTTGAGATGTGGGAAAAGTTCAAGGAGCTCCTGAGAAAGTGCCCGCAACATAGATTCCCGGAGTGGATGATTGTTTAGACCTTTTACAATAGGTTGAATCCGAGTACAAGGCAACTCTTGGATATGGTAGCAGGAGGTACCTTAGGTACCAAGACCCCCGGTGAGGCCCATCAACTAATTGAAGAAATGGGATTAAATAACTACCAATGGAATGCCAGGGAGAAGAAAAAGGTGGCCGGGCTCCATGAGATAGATGCAGTAACTTCATTGGCAGCTCAAGTGGAATCATTGAGTAAGAAGTTAGATCTTCTAACTTCGAATAGAGTGGCGGCCGTGACTACTTGCACCGGGTGTGGTGGAGGACATGCTCCCTCGGATTTCCTGATCTCTATTGGTGATGCATCTTCGGTTGAGAATGTCGGTTTTATGGATAATGCAATGAGGAACCAAGGGAATCCATATAGCAACACCTACAATCAGGGTTGGAAGAATCATCCTAATTTTTTGTAGAGCAACTAAGGTCCACAAAAGGCCATGTGGCCAGCAAGTTTCCAACAACAACAAGCCCAAACATGGAAAACCGAGTTTCAGGTTTAGAGACATGAATGACCAATTTGGAGAAGGCCTTGACTAGGTTTGTGCAATCGTCAGATACAAGGTTTCAATCAGTCAAGGCTACACTTCGCAACTACACCGCCTCTTTACACAATCTTGAAAACCAAGTGGGGCAGATTGCGAAGTCTCTATCGGAAAGGCCACAAGGAAGCTTGCCGAGTAATACTGAGACCAATCCTAGAGAGCATGTGAAGGCAATCACTTTGAGAAGTGGTCATGAGGTTGAAAGTAGGCTTCCGAGTGAGAAGCCCAATGAACACACACCCGAGGTTATAGAGATTAAGGAGGGAGTAAGCAAAGAGAAGTAGGTAGCACCCCCACCTTTCAAGCCAAGAATTCCTTATCCCTCTAGATTGAAGAATGACCAAGGGGATGAACAATACAAGAAGTTCCTGAGTTTGTTTAAGCAACTCCACATCAATATTCCTTTTGTTGAGGCATTGACCCAAATGCCTAATTATGCTAAATTCTTAAAGGACTTATTAACTAACAAGAGGAAGTTGGAGGAGATGCTTCGGTGATTTTAGATGCGTCTTGCTCGGCGGTGTTGCAAAAGAACATGCCGAACAAGAAGAAAGACCCGGGAAGCTTCATCATTCTGTGTAATATTAGCAATTTGGATGAAGAAATGGCATTGGCTAACTCAGGGTCAGTATCAATGTCATGTCATACACCTTCTTTCAGAAGCTAGGCTTGGGAGAGCCTAGGCCCACTCGGATGACTTTGCAATTGGCGGACCAAACGGTGAGACATCCGAGGGGCGTCATTGAAGAAGTGCTTATCAAGGTGGACAAGTGCATAATTCCTGTTGACTTTGTAGTGCTAGACGTCGATGAGGATGCGGATGTACCTTTGATACTTGGGAGAGCGTTCTTGCGGACTTCCAAAGCATTGATTGACAAGGACGACGGGGAACTAACATTGAGAGTTGAAGATGACAAGCTTACATACCGCCTTGCTGAAGCCATGCGGCATTCTCTTGATTTTGATGATGCTTTATATTTTCTAGATATTACTGATGAGATTGTTGATGAATACATGTAGGAAATGTTTAGTCCGGACCCGTATGAAGGCTTGTTCGACCAAGAGGTGGACAATGAAGAAGTTATGATGTTTGGTTCAACTGAAGAAGTACCATCTACTCCGGGGATCCTGAAGAAAGTGCTCCGGAAGATGAAGAGGACGAGGAGATCCCACCGGAAATGCTCTAAAGCTGTTGGAGACGGGCATGAACCGAACAAATTGGATGCACCATTTCTAGGTGGTCCCAAGCCCGATAATTCACCCTCTACCTTTAAGAGACTTTGCTCAACATGCTTTCAAGTCATGGGTAAGAGGGCAACCTTCATCTGTAAACCCCCGTGAGGTAAGACAAGGTACTTCAAGCTTAGTGACATAAAAACAAGCGCTTCTTCCGAGGCAACCCAAATTTTTAATGTTTTTCTAGTTTTTAGGTAGTATTTGCATGAATAAGGCTTTAAATGTTGGTGCTTTATCCTTATATGCTTTTGCTGTGATTTTCTTGTGGATATTACGGTGTTATCATGTGCCTAATCGTGTGTGTGGTGAAGAATTTTGGTCATTTGAGCGTGTTTTTCGTATTTTCTCTGTTAAAATTGCATTGTTCGGCAGGCTCTGAGAGTATATTTGTGTTCAAGAATTGTCTGCAGAGCCTGCAAAGTTTTCTAACTATCCAAAGAAAAAACACGCCCGTGTGGAATTTCCGCACGGGCATGCGTTTTCATTCAGAGCTCATCCAGAGATGGCACAAGGGCGTGGACTCGCCCCTGTGAGTGACCTCGTGACTTTCGCACGCCCATAGGTAATTTACACACGGACATGCGTGTTCCTGCAGAGACTTAGCAAATTATCCCGAGAGCACACAAGGTTATGGACTCACCCATGTGGGCGAACCTGTGACAAACGTACGGGTGTGGGTATTTTTCGCACGCTCCTATGGATCTCTGCAAAAGAGCTCTCCATCCTGAGAAGGCACAGGGGCGTGCACTTGCACCTGTGAGTTGGGCCTGTGAATGTCCATGCTCGTGCGGAATTTCCACACGGGCGTGCAGAACATTTAGTGATTTTTTTCGCTCGGACAGAGAAGCCACAGGGGCGTGCGACTGCCCCTATGGGTCGGGCGCACAGGAGTAGGTATTTGCCCCACGCCCGTGTGTATGTGTTCAGAGATGTTGAGTGTTTTTCCCGAGAGCGCACAGGGGCATGCGTCTGCCCCTATGAGTCCTTCATGTGGAAGTGCACGGGCATGGGTGATTTTTGCACGCCCATGCGGATCTCCAGGAATCAGAAGGCTTCATTCTCTCTTGATAAATTGTTTAAACCCTATTCATCAGCAGACCTTCAAACGCTCAAAAACATTCTCCGACATTCTCTCGACCTCCCATTATTGGTTTTTGAGTTGTTTAATTGAGTATTTTGCCGATTTCAGGGGTCTTAGCTTCATCTCATCGGTCAACCCTTATTTTTTCTCGTTACCGATTTTCTTTGATTCTATTCGATTTTCTTCAATTAAACTGGCTAATGTGCCTTGGTTTCTTGCTAGAATGATTATGATTTGTTTTTGACGAGCTCTGAAAGTGAGATGGAGATGATTTGTGGAATTTGCCACAAGGGCCGTGTGGTTTTCATGGCCCATGAATCCACACGGGCGCGTGGAATTTCCACACGCCCGTGTGGATCCCTGCAGTAGTGAGTTATGAATGAATCTAATTGAGTTCTTTCCAATACATGTAGTTATGGTCCCCAGATCGAAGAAGGTAGCTGGCAAACGTCTTCGAGAGCCTACTCCTGAGCCAGAAAGCATGGAATTCACACTTCCTGAGCATCGAGCTCGATTGAGTGATTAACAAAGCTTAAGTTTGGTCAAACACGAATCTCGGATGTAAACTCACTTATGGAGGTGCAACAAGCACATGACATGGCTGATGAGGTCGAGGAGCTACTATCGGTGGGTGGTTGGCGCAAGCTGTTGATTATTCGTAACCCTGTTATTTGCCTACTCACATCAGAGGTGCTCGCCTCATTCGAGTTTGACCATTTTTATGCTCATTTCGATAGCGTCGGCGCCATTCAGTTCAGAGCTTTTGGGAAGCATCATAGTATGAGCGTCACGCAGTTCTCCGTTAGGCTTGGTTTATATGATGAGGAGTACACTAAGACGGAGGAGTATGAGTATCTCCCAATTGACATGACGGAAGGCTTATCCCCTCAGGAGGTATATAGAATACTATGTGAAAAGGGGCAATATGAACCAGGAGTGTCTAAGGCTTCATGCCTTTCTTGACCTAGTTATAAATATCTCCACGCTATCCTTAGTAGGTCAGTGAATGGTCGAGGTGATAACACGGAAGTCCTAAGCAAGCAGGAATTTCCATATTTATACTCCATGGTACAGAATGAGCCGATTCATTTGGGACACATTTTAGCGGAGTATCTGAAGTATCGAGGACAGTATCCCAAGGTGGGTGTCATTTTCTCGGGCCTATACACGATAGTACCAGCACCCCTCGGGTTAGAGACAATGGGGCTCATGGGTATGGTCAGGAAATATCCGGATGGTGTTTATGTGCTGAACATGCCATTTGTATTCGAGTAAGCCACAGCAGAAGCTCCTCAACCAGCTTTAGAGTCACAGCCTGAGAGGGATCAGATAGAGACAGAACCTTTTGTGACAGAGGCTCCAACACCAGTATGCATATTTTCACCATCTCGAGCTCATGATCACTTTGAGAGGGTCGAGAGCGCTGTGGGGGTGCTACAGACAAAGATTACTGAGGTCCGAGCAGATGTTACGGAGGTCCGGGCTACACAGGCCTCATATTATATAGAGTTTATGGCACGGTTCGATATCTTATAGAAGTTGCTGGAGCAAGACAAAATATTTTCATTTGAGATGCGAGCCTCAGCAACAGTTGATCCACTGAGAACTCCTCAGGCCCCTCCAACATCACCATCACCACCTCTAACAGCACCCTTTGATCTAGCACCCACAGCAGCAGAGGAGCCAGAGCACGGCACCGACACTTGATTTATTTTGTTTACGTTGTTTTATTACTATTTGCATTTTATTTTGGACTTGTTTACTTAGAAAGGACTTTCCTTCTGAGTTTATTTTCGTTTTGTTGTCTCGAGTTGTATGCATTGCCCTATCTTTTATATACTCGAGTTGTTTTTGTTTTATTGAGCTTCACTGAACCCCCTCATGTATGCGTGCAGATGGTCTTGTCATCATGGGAATTGAGACTTTGTCATGGGCGGCAAATGGTGCTTCGATACTTGGTCGTGTGTGCTTCACAACCTGTTGGAACATCACTCCCAAGGATTTACCTCCATCAATTGCAACTCTAGGAGTCAGGGGAGTATTGTTTTGATTGCTTCTCCCACATTTGTTCTTAATGGATATACATTATGAGTGAGCTTGCATGTGTACATTGGGGACAATGTACAACTTAAGTGTGTGTGTGTGTGTGTGTGTGGGGGGAGTTTCATAGTGCACACATCTCTTTTATATTAATTTTGGTTGATATACATGCTCACATAGCCAATGGCAGTTCACCTTAGTTGCAATGATTGTATTCTTGAGTTTAGGAGAAATTTTAACATTGAATGTCTTCATGCTCTAGTTTTTGCTTGAATTTGCAGGAATTTTTGCCCGATTGACACTTGTTACACTGCTCACTCTTTAAACTCTTTTGGAAACTCATGTTCGATGTTAAAGGGACTAGTTATTTTTGTTTATTTTGTTATTTGAAAAAAAAAATGGTGAAATAAGAAGAAAGAACAAAATAGTTTTGTTGTTTATTTGTGCTTGTTGGGTGGAAAGAGCTACCGCCGAGTCAAGAGATAGCGGAGCATCCCCTTTCCTCTCCGGTGTGATTTATCCTACCTCCATGTTCCAAGAGTTCTTTGCGGTCACAATAGAGTGAATGGTTAAGGGATGAACTCCGCTTGGGCTTAGTTGCGCGAGCAACAGAGTGAAGCGTTGAAGTGACTTTAACACCTGGGGCTTAATTGTGACTAGGGGTCTTTCGCCTAGACCAAAGGGTTAGATCTATATATAGGAATAGGATTTATCACTTGGAATTTCTAGAGCTTCTTGCAACTTTACACAGTGTGAGGTGTTGAGACTGGTTGATTTCTCCACCGGGGCATAGTATAGAGTTAGTCACGGTTGACCTTAGGTTTGGGACCGTGAATTTAAGGATGTCCATGACTCATTAAGCATTAGTTAGGAAGCATAATAGTTGGTTTTGCACTTGAAGCAATAATCCTAGGAGGAACAATATCCGAGTGCCCCACTTTTATCGATTGCCTTTCCCTCTCATTTTATTGTGCCTCTCTTTCTTATTTTCTTTAGTTCGTTTGCATCGATCTTTATCCACACATCATTATTTCATCTCCACTTAGTTAAGTAGCAATCTTGGTGTTTCTATTCCTAATTCCCTATGGATACAATACCCCACTCACCTGGGATGTATTACTTCGACAAACCCGTGCACTTGTGGGGCACACACAAGGGGCGTTGTCAAGGTATTATTTGACGACCCCATGCACTTGACAGTGATTGCATCACGAGTCAATGATATCCTTGATAGCAACCTTCTTCTTCCCCTTACGGGTATTTTCACAGTTTATGGACATTTTCACGACCGTCAGGTTGCCCATCAACAAAACCCGAGACTTCACAAATTCTTCATCCAGTTGTGCTACATGGCTTGCTACATTATCACTACAGTGCCTAAGACCTTAAATGTCATTTTTTGTGTTGATTTCTTCCCGAATGCATTCTTGGGCTCACCTAAGCTTCTTCTAAGCTTGTAACGCAAATAGAAACAATTAAACCACACAAAGGGCATCGATTCTTACAAATACCCATAAATAGTCACAAACATATACATATAAAATTTATACATTTAGGCTTTTATCAACATGTGAATGTTTAAAGAAAGAAAATGCATGTGACACTATTCATGAAGATTTTGAAAGTGAAGAAGAGTTGGAATAGGATAGAGATAGTGGGGCACTTAATAAAGTGTACCATGTAATCATATTTGAGTGCCTTCTATTTATTTTAATAATATAGATGTTTAATTTGATACACATTCTTTTTTATTTTTTTACAGGCTACAGTTTGAGAATTATGTTTTGGATTGTGAAATATGGTTTAAAGTTTCATTTTAATGGGTAATTTGTTGTTGATGTAATCGCTTGTGAAACTTAGTTTATTAAACCAACTTATGCTACTTGATTCCTAAACTTATGTTGTGAAACTTTTTGTCATAATGATGGTCATTTGCTAGTGCTATTGGATTCTGTAATGGCTTAGAGTAGGTTGAGATAATAATGTTTAACTTGAGATTATATGATGTTAATAAAATTTTGACTGTGTAATGTCTCGTATATTATAATATAATTAGATGAAGTTAATTTCCTAGTGGGGTTGTATATAACAATATGGATAATTTTTAATGTATATTTTGATTATGAATATTTTAATGTGTTTCGAGTTTTTTGGTATTTTTGATTTCAAGGTCGGAATCCCCCAACACAAGTAATTCCTAAGGCAACAATGATGGGGAAAATTTTTCCCTGTATCCTGATTTGGGCCAAAGTTAGGGATGGTTTCACAATTTCAAAGCCAAAGCCGGGAAGTATACACTCAGACAATTTCTATCCCACTGACATTTCTAGTTCAACCTCACAATTTGTCTTCTATTTGTTTATTCAAGGATGTAGAGGAGTTTATGCAAATTAGACTCTAAAGGAATATATGTATATATATAGATATATATAACTTCTCTGAACATATAAAAAATCAAAGACATTGTTAGGTCTGGAGACTTGGATTGGCATTAGGTGACAAGCCAAGGGTGATGACATGGCAAAAAGAAATGATGTGGCAATGGTGACGAGGTGACGAGGATGATGATGTGGCTAATGCATGGTGACATGGTGCAAGAAGACATAAGAACTAGAAGATCATGATGGAAGATTATATTTAGAGAAATTCCTCTCATTGGTTCACATGAAGAATAACAATATTTGGAAAGAGCATCAAGGTATAAGGAGCTCTCCTAAAAGAGTAAGTTTTATCTTATGTATGACTTTATCTATCTTTGGTAAGATGCGGGATGATAAACCATATCTTTGGTAAACTCCTTTTATGAGATGTCTATTTCCAAAGAGAGGAGTAATTAATGGATTGACAAGATCATCATGAAGATTGCATAGAGCATAAATTTGAATGAATTCTATTTATGGGCAGAGCTATACAAGGTTACAAGCTATATATGATGAGATGAGATTGAAGATTTGAAGACCCAAGCATGGATGATTGAAGATCATGCTTGGAAGATATTGAAGGCTAAACTCAGATAAGAGGAGATCAAGTTTAGTAACAATATGTTGATGGATCAAATGAAAATCATAATTGAAGACCAAACTTGAACCAAGTTTGGAAAGAAGATTGGGAGATCTTTAGTGCCCATCTTTGGTTAGATGGTTGTTAGCACCTTGGTGGGTGCGATCCTCGAGAGAGGGTCTAGCTGAAATGAGTGAGGAAGGAAGTGGTTGCAGGCAGGAGGAGCTCAAGATGATTCAACTACTATGAAGCAAACTGAAGGAAATGAGAGGGTTGAAGGTGTTGCAAGTTCGGTTGCAATTGGGCTAGAACTCAATAAGTCTTAACAAGGTGGGCAGTGTTGCAAGTTCGGTTGCAATTAGTGTTGCAACACCTAACTTTGGAAGGTGTCCAAGTCAGGAAGCCGGGGAGAAATCTAAAAGAGGAAGATCTATTGGGACGTAGGTGCATCTATATAAGATACCCTGCTTGAAAATTTAGGATGAGCCACGCGTGAGAGACCCCAAGGTGTGTAGGCCGAGGAGAGTGGGCATCTAGCGATCTCAAGAGGGTTTTTCTTTGTCTTTATGTGAGTGAGAGAGTGTGTTGTACTCTTCATTGCTTACCACATTTAGTAGATTGTTTCTCCTGGCTTGGCCCCCTAGATGAAGACAAGGTTGTGCCAAATTGGGTAATCAACTTGTGTATTTTCTCTCTCTTGCATGATTGTTTGTGTGTGTTTTAATTTCTTGTGAGGTTGAGCATTTATTTTGCACACACATACCCCTTCGGAACTAACAGTCATAAAGCTCAAGAAGGATTTCTAACATGATGCAAAAACATATAAATGAATTTTTTTTAAATAAAATATTTAATTTCTCTTAATGTGCTTTTGTCATCAATATCAATCAGACCCTGTGGTCCTTAAGCTAGGGTCTGTGTTGTGCCTGCCAGTATCACAAACATAAGCACCATGATAGGCTTGCGCTAGGTCAATAATAGGATTAGTACCAGTCAATGTTAGGTGACAAGCGGTATTGGCCCTAGCACTCGTAGTCCCCAACCAACTTCTAGCTCGTCCCACACCCGTTGATATGGCCCATTTGACACCTTGATTATGCCACATAAAAACTCAACCTAAATAGATAATTTTAAGTATGAAAATACATTAAATATTATTTCAAGGCTCCACAAACCTTCAACAAATTTACAATGAAATATATATATATATATATATATATATATATATATATACGGAGAGAGAGATAAAAGCCTATATTATTAATTTAGGTTGAGCTAACTCTAACTTGAGTTCAACTCGTTTATTGTTCGAGCTCAAATTTAAGTTCAAGTTCAGTTTGTTATTAAAATGATCGAATCGAACTCGAACCAATATCAAACTGAACTCGAGTTGCTCGCGAACAGTTTGATTGTTTGCCAGCCCTAGTATATATGTGTATGTGTGTATATATGGAAAACTTAATTAATGACTATTATTATTCGATGTTAATATAATTTAAATACTTGCCATCAAGTATTTTTTATATTATTATTATTTCATTTGATGATTAAATTATTTAAATAGGTTAGACAATATAATTTTTTATATTAATAAATACTCAATAATTTATAACTTTTATATATGAGAAATATAGTTTTAGTTATTCTTAAAAAATTGAAAAATAATATATTAACATTTAAAAAGGTTATAACTATGATTACTTGAAATAAATTAATGTTAATTTTATAAAGATTCATGATTAACTTTATCCAAATTTAAATATATTAGAAGGATCAATTTAGCGGGGTTAGGAAGGATGTGGGACTGCTTTTGGATAAAATAATTTGGAATTTAGGTAGGAATTATAAAAAGGTTTATATTTAGAAATTTGTATTTTTCATGAGTGTCTGTTGGTGCTTGATATCGGGATTAATGTAGGACTCCCGGGAATATAAGTTAGGGAATATATTATTCTCATGCTTTATATGATGAAATTATTGTCGGGCATTATTTATTCCTATGAATGCTGTTAGAGTAGTATTATACATGTATTCGTATATTATACTTATGTGTATATACATACTCGTATACTTCATTCATGTATATATATATATGGGTTGTTGCCCTAATGAAATTCATTCACTTTGTTCTTTCATATCTTGTCTATCATGGTATCAGACTCCGGCCGGCCTGCGCCGTGTATTTGTTAGCTCTCCGACGAGCTTTGTCTTGCTGGACTTTTGGTTCCTTCGGTCTTTGTTGGCTCTCCGATGAGCTTTGCCTCGTCAAAGCTTTGTTGCGTTCATCTCTGTTAGCTACCACACGAGCCTTGTATCATCACCGGCACCTTCTTCTGACGAGTGTTGTTCTGCTCTCTGACCTTTGTTCTCTATTACGTTCTGATCCTTGCTTTGATCTCCGATGAAGCGTTGTCCTTATCTTTTTCGTTTGCTTTGACATTCTGCCAAGATTTCCTAATTGTGTTCGTTGTAGCGCCGCCTTGCGACTCATCACCGACAAGCCTCTTCGTCGTGATCCACAGTCACCACCAACCTTTCATCCGGCAAGTCCATCACCAACCTTTCATCTGGCAAGTCAACATCCAAAACTATTTTCTTTCTTTGATTCCCCGACAGCCGTGCATCCATTCAGCAGCTCAAGTTCAAAGCATTTGTTTTATTTTTTTTGTTTAGATTCTATTATTATCATTAACAGTATCTATTATATATATATATACATATTAAAAAAAAAAAAACTCAAGTCCCGGAGGTAATTAAAAAAAAAAAACAGCTCAAGTCCCGGAGCTAATTGTCTTTTTCCCACGCCTTTTATCTATAATCTCGCTTTTTACTTAAAAACAAACTCAAATCCCGGAGCTATTTGACATTTTTCTTTTTTTGCTCTAATTCCACGCCTTTTATTCTAATACACAGTATCCCTTATCATTACTATTATTTATTCCCTGCTTTTGTTAAAAAAAAAAAATGGCCACTTCTTCCTCTTCACATTTTCTTGCTCCAGTTGATGTTAAATTAAATGGTTCCAACTACAAAGAGTGGTTTACTACCGTTCGCATTGTTCTACTTGGCATGGATCTGCTTGGCCATGTTGATGGTACTTCTCCCCAACCCTCTACACCCGATGCCTCATGGACACTTGCTGATCATCGTACTATGACTATTATTTGTCAGTCTTGTGAAATTGATATTCGTATGGAAATTGGGCATCTTTCTACTGCTCATGCAATGTGGGAACACTTGAGTCGTATGTTTGAGCATTCCAGCTCTGCTCGTCAATATGCCATTCTTCAGGATCTCACTCACATCCAGCAACGTGAGCGTTCCATCAGGGAATATGTCAGTGAGTTGCGATCTCTGTGGCGTCAGCTTGATTCTTTGGAGAAGTCTATTTGCTTGAAATGCACATGTTGTACAACTCGCATTCAGTCACGCCAAACACAGTGCACCTTCGAATTTTTGATGCGCCTTCATCCTGAGTTTGAGGTTGTTCGCAGCCAACTGCTCAATCGAGATCCTCTTCCATCTTTTGATGATGTCATTCGCAGTGTTATTGCTGAGGAAATCCTTCTCAGCACATTATCTCCACGACTTGCCTCTACTAACACAGTTCTCGCTGTGACCACTCCACGCTCCTCTCGGGTACCCTCTGGTCTTTCTGGGCAACCACCTCCTGCTTCATCCACAGCCTCACGATCTTCTATTATCTGTCATTACTGTAAGCGTCCTGGTCATATGAAAAGTCAGTGTCTCAAGCTTCTGCACCGACAGCAGCAACAGTCATCACAGTCTCGTCCTTCGTCTCGATCTTCTGCTTCCTCCCCTCAAGCTGCCTTAGTTTCAGCTTCCGTTTCTCCTTCTAATGATATTATCTCTCAAGTTGCTCAGCTTAGTGAACAGATTCATGCTATGCAGCGCGCTCTACCCTCCAGTGCTTCCTCTGCTATGTCTGTTGCATCTGGTATGTCTTCCTCCTCTTGGATTTTAGATTCTGGTGCTACTCATCATATGACTACTGATATCTCTAGCCTAGTCTCCATTTCCAAGCCTCACACCCTTTCCAGTGTTCGTACTACTGATGGGAGCCTTCATCCTGTCACGCAGTATGGTCATCTTCTGACTACCTCTTTTGACATTCCTAACGTTCATCATGTCCCTGGCCTAACTCTCAACCTCCTTTCTGTTAGCCAGCTCACTGATCATGGTCTTACTGTTACCTTTTCTTCTTCCACTTGTTCTGTACAGGACCATCTTACAGGCCAGAGGATTGGGATCGGGCGTAGAGTTGGTGGCCTCTATCACTTAGATTATCTTCGTCTTCCTGCTCTTCCATCTTCTGCTGTTGCCGCTTCTGTGTGTTCTCTTGATCGTTGGCATAGTCGCCTCGGCCACTTGTCTAGTTCTCGCCTGAAACTCTTATCAAGTTCAGGTAGTCTTGGTTCTGTTTCTTCTCCTTCTTCTCATCCTTGTCTGGGTTGTAAACTTGCTAAACAAACAGCTCTTCCTTTTTCTTCCCGAGAATCTATATCCGAATCTACTTTTGATCTTGTTCACTCTGATGTTTGGGGTCCTACCCCCCTCTCATCTCTTGGAGGATTCCTCTATTACATATCTTTCATTGATGACTACTCGCGCTATACTTGGCTTTATTTAATGCGTTCTCGATCTGAAGTTTATGCCATTTACTCTCAATTTGCGCAAATGGTATATACTCAGTTTGGTAAACGTATTAAGATCTTTCGCTATGATGGGGCACGTGAGTTTATCTCTACATCTTTCCGAACAATACTCTCCACTCATGGCACTATTCCTCAGCAATCTTGTCCATACACACCTGCTCAGAATGGGGTCGCTGAGCGTAAACATCGTCATATCCTAGACACTGCATGTGCACTCCTTTTTGCCTCATCTGTTCCTCAATCCTTCTGGGCTGAGGCCATTCTAACCTCTGTCTATCTCATTAATCGAACTCCTTCGTCCCCTCTCTCTGGCATCACGCCATATGAATGTCTTTACTCACTTTCTCCCTCTTATGGCCATCTTCGCACTTTTGGTTGTACTTGTTTCGTTCTTTTGCCTTCCATCGAGCGGAACAAACTCTCTTCACGTTCTACAATGTGCATTTTTCTCAGGTACAGTTCTGAACATAAGGGCTATCGCTGCTATGATCCTCATTCTCATTGTCTTCGTATTTCCCGTCACGTCACCTTTCTTGAAGATACCCCTTACTTTTCTTCCTCCTCCCCGAATCTTTCTTTTCTTCAGTCTCCTTCTAGTGCATCCACTTCTCTCCCATCTATAGTTCTTCCGAGTTCCACTAATACTTTCAATCCTGTGTCTGTTCCTGCTGTCTCAACAAACACTTCCTCTGTTCTTCCTTCCTCCAGGTGCATTGATGAATCTAGTGATTCACCTTCTCTCACCTCCGATCCACACTCTCCTGAAGATGTTCCTGTTATCTCCCGTCGTTACCCAGACCGTCTTCGACGTCCTCCTGCTCGGTACGCACTCTCTCTTCTCTACCTACTCTCCTGATTTCCAGGCCTTTCTTGCTACCATTCACTCTCATTCCGAGCCACAGTCTTATCGCGAGGCAGTGAAACATCCCCATTGGCAACAGGCTATGACAGAGGAACTTGATGCTCTTCAGCGCATGCATACATGGGATCTTGTTTCGGTTCCATCTGGTGTAACTCCTATCAGCTGTCGGTGGGTTTATCGTGTCAAGACAAGAGCTGATGGTAGTATTGAACGTCACAAAGCACAACTTGTTGCTCGTGGCTTTACTCAGGAATATGGCATTGATTATAAGGAGACATTTGCTCCTGTGGCCAAGTCGACTACTGTTCGACTTCTTTTTGCTATTGCTGCTGCTCGTCACTGGTCACTTCATCAGTTAGATGTGACTAATGCCTTCTTACATGGGGATCTCTCTGAGGATGTTTATATGATTCCACCTCCTGGTTTCTCTCATCCTTCTCAGCATGTCTGTCATCTTCGCCGTGC
The DNA here is from genome assembly GCF_009730915.1 of Dioscorea cayenensis subsp. rotundata. Taxonomy (NCBI): domain Eukaryota; kingdom Viridiplantae; phylum Streptophyta; class Magnoliopsida; order Dioscoreales; family Dioscoreaceae; genus Dioscorea; species Dioscorea cayenensis. The sequence continues at coordinate 13,936,993 of NC_052485.1, read as the reverse complement.
TATTTATGGACTCAAACAGGCTCCTCGTGCTTGGTTTGAGCATTTTCACAATGTGGTTCTTGGTCTTGGTTTTACCGAGAGCTCTCATGATTATGCTCTTTTTACTCGATAGACTTCTCGAGGCATCACTATTCTTCTTCTTTATGTTGACGACATGGTTATTACTGGTGATGATGTTGATACTATTCTTTCTTTGAAACAACGGTTACATACCGAGTTTCAAATGAAAGATCTAGGACCTCTTCGCTATTTTCTAGGTCTTGAGGTTGCTTATTCTCGTCGAGGTTACTTGGTGTCCCAACAGAAGTACATCTCTGACATTTTTCAACGAGCTGATATCACTGATCTCTGTACTGCTTCTACTCCTATTGAGCTACATCATCGACTCTCCTCGTCTGATGGTGAGCTTCTGCCAGATCCCACTCGCTATCGTGCACTTGTTGGTGCTCTTATCTACTTGACTATTACTCAGCCTGATATTGCATATGTTGTTCATGTTCTTAGTCAGTTTATGAGTACTCCTCGCTCTACTCATTATGCTGCACTTTTACGAGTTCTTCGTTATCTTCGTGGCACTATATCCCGCTCCTTACTTTTCTCTGCCACATCCTCTTTTGAGCTGCGTCAATATTGTGATGCTGATTGGGCAGGTGATGCCTCTGATCAACGCTCTACTACTGGTTTCTGCATTTTTCTTGGAGATTCTCTTATCTCTTGGAAAAGCAAGAAACAATCTACTGTTGCTCTTTCTACTGCTGAGGCTGAGTACGGTGCTATGTCCTCTACTGCTAAAGAAGTTCTCTGGTTGCGTCAGATTTTGATGGACTTTGGTGTCTCTATCTCTGCCACCACTCCTATATACTGTGATAACCAGAGTGCCATAAAAATTACTGCCAATCCTATATTCCATGAGCGTACGAAGCATCTTGAAGTCGCTCTTCACTTTGTTCGTCATCATTACCTTGCTGGCAGTATTCTTCTTCCTTATGTCCCATCCACGCAGCAGATTGCTGATCTTTTCACTAGGACTCATACTGTACCTCGGTTTCAGCTTCTTGTTAACAAACTCTCGGTTCATGACCCACTGTGAGTTTGAGGGGGAGTGTTAGAGTAGTATTATAAATGTATTTGTATATTATACTTATGTGTATATACATACTCGTATACTTCATTCATGTATATATATGGGTTGTTGCCCTAATGAAATTCATTCACTTTGTTCTTTCATATCTTGTCTATCAAATGCATTATTCACATGACCAAGGAATTTCCTCATTACCATGGGGGGATCGGTATAAATTATGCCAATGACGTTGGAATAAGCATATATAAATAAAATGACTAAAACCTTCACCAATTCTATTTCTTTCATCACATCCTCTTTGCTATAAAAGCTTTCCTCTCTCGCTTTATACACCTAAAGCTGCATACAATAACTAAGAATTGTTGTTGTTATTGTAGTATCAATAATAATAATGATAATAATAAGTTTTTGTTCACTTATTTTAGTTATACATAATTTTACAGCAAAGATGAACTATCAATTTAGAGGAAGAAGAAGATGATAACAATATTGATAATTTCTTTTAAGTCCTTAAATTATTATATTTCATTAGCAATGATGGATGTTGTTGTGTTATAATTGGAAAATATATGAAAATGAAATAAAAAAGGGAAGGAAATTGAATTGATTGATGTTTATATTTTTGTTTAATAAATATGGCTTTATTTGTAACAAGATCATTGCTTAATTAATTATGTAATGTTTGATCATTTTCAACAAGAGAAAGTAATTTGAGTTGATTTATGTATTTTTTTTAATTTTATGTTTAGTGGTAATTTTGGAAAATTATTTATAGTCCCAGGAAATTTGAGTCTAAACCAAATTATTAAAGGAAATGTTCCTTTGTATTAGTAACATATTTCCAACAATATATATTTAAACCAAACAAGAGAATGAAGTATTCAAGAGTTTATCATTCTCAGAAATATATATTCTTGGGAAGCCACATTCATAACGGAACATTTCATATCTTGTATCAAATGTAGTAGTTTATTTGAATCATTATTTTAAATTTTTTTCTTTCAAGTTGTAGACAAAGATGTTGATTTTTTGATAATTAATTTTTTTCTTTACTAATTTCTATGGTGTCTCTACCCCTAACTTCTAACAAATCACCTTTAATAATTTTTTTTACACTTGCAATAACACAAATTGACTTCCCAATTATTCTAGCAAGAGTGCTTTTGTCAATATGTTTTATGTGAGTTTATATTTTCTTTTAATTAGTGGGAATTTTTAATAACAATTGAATACAATTTATTTTATGGAAAAATGTCTCCATATAATACATGTACATGCAATTATTAAGGGAATGGAATGGATTTCTTTTTCTTCTTGTTTTATTTCCTTTTGACAAAGGCGATAAACATCATTGAAGAGATGAGTAGGTATAAAAATATACTAGTTACGGTGTCTTAATTGTCATGCCTTGATCCGCAGGCCTGGCACGAGACAACCGTTGCGACAACTCAAGGAGGGACACCCTCGCCACTCAATCCTTGAGTTGCCACAAGGCTGACAAAAACCTGGGATAAATCAATACTAAACAGAATTTACAAGTTCAAGATGCACAAATAAAGAACACAAAGATATACAGGGAAGCAAACATTCTAGTGGATCCATAGTCTTGATGCAATGAGTTCATGTTCAACAATAAACATACATAGGATTTAACATGAAAAAAGACAAGCAATGTATGGCCAGCACTCCACCTCGTTCAACAGAACTGGAAGTTAAAACCTGAAAGGAATGGAGAGGGTGAGTAACTAGTGTTACTAAGTGAGTATGTTAGCACAATTCTAGGAGAATATACAAATAATCGATGAAATCAATAACATCAAACTAGGGCAATATTACATATAGACAAGAACCCTTCAACATATATAAGATATACATACATATATATGAAAGGAACCATGGCTAGTATATATAAAAATAATTTTTTTCTCTAAATTGAGTATCCACAATTCGGAACCCAAGAATTTGCATTAAACAAGTTTGAATATCTTTAACATGTAAAAATGCTTTCATTCAAATGATATACCACAAGGTATACAAGATATATTACATTTCGAGAGTCCTTTGGCATAAAAACATCAAAATTTTCAAAGTATGAAACCAACATGTCGATCATCAAGTAATGGTCTAAAAACCTCTCTAAACTCTAGCCGTGATTGCGGCTAAGCTTAGAGCCATCAAGGCACTCATGCCCTTGATGTTGACCCACCAGTTCTATATGATGACTCTAGAATCACGATGTATCATCCAAATCAAGAATTCTACGTGCCACCTAAAAAGGAAAGAAACTGGTCTTCACACTACCTCAATAGGCTGCTTATGAGGACCCACTGATGCAACAAGAGGGTTACAACCCCATCACAATCAGAAACTAAATATAGAACAGGGCCAAAGCCCATATAACCTTGAAAATCACCAGCAGGTGTATCAATAATACAATTCACGTAAGCCGTATCACATGGTCCTTGTTCAGGACAATAATCACATCTCGGGAAAGAGCATCAATTCCTCATAAATCCATGCCACAAGTATCACAAGTATATAAGCATCAAATGTCATTTAAAACCCGACATACCAATGTAAACATAAGCTTTTTCATCATAGTTTAATAACATAGAAACCCTTTCCAAATCAATCAAATCATCAAAAGCATAATTATATGAGTGAGGTTTTGCAAATTGTTCCAAACCTATTACCAATATAGTCATGCTAACGAAGGTTTCACAAACCAATTCCTGTAATAAATACCAACACTATCAAAAGAGAAAGATTAAATATGCTTTTGAAATATCTTTACAAAGAAAATAATGAAACTCAATAGAACAAACCCTGGCATTTGGCGCAATTAAACACAAACAATACCCATGATTGTTGTAGCTTTACCCTCAAGTAATTCATTAAATATCACCCAAATATAATAGTAAGTCCAAGAACCATTCAAGCGTAGTACCTAAGTCTTCCATAAATAACATGATCATACTACCTCTATTGCATTCCTCTCAACTCGATATCACCCTTGCAATATTCCTCAAATAGTGTCATTACTCCCAAATATCCAACATTACTTTATTAATATTAAATTAGATATAAAAGCTCTCAAAAGTGAACTCCCTCTTCTTAGTAGCATTATTCCAAATAATTCTAGGGAAATCACAAGAACCTTCAATTTAATAATCCAAATTCATTCCAACACTCTACACATACAACACAAGTTATCCATCATTATTCTTCTAAAGAATTTCCATTGTATTAAGATAGGCACATCAACTTATGAATTTCAATTCGACAACAACTATAGTCATTAGTATATATATCCTTTTATATATTTATAGAATCAAACTACATTCAAACTCTATATGCTTCATTTACAATATCATACCTCAACAACTTTAGAAGTCTTACCACACTAGAGTAATTAAGTCACCCTTAGTCCACACATATTATCTAGTAAAGGTTAACCTCAACCTTGCAAGAACTACCTGAAACTATACATCAATTAAACCCATTATTCTTCCTCATTAACTTCATGATTTATAACCGCACATTGATTTATTGAGACAACAATTTAATTCATCAAGACATATATGATCGACCTCCTTTATATCTGATAATGTTATTATAGTTAATATGATATTCAATAATTCTCATTCATTCAAAAGGTATATACTTCAACAGATTCAAACTTGATCATCACATCTCAGGGTCACAACAAGATTTTCCAAAGAATTTATGATAAAATGATTAAAACCATTCTTATCATAGGATCCATACTCAGGGCAACATTTAAATAAAGGGAATGAAATCCATTTCCACATGTATCCATGCTATAAGTATGTTCAAATAAATAAGGGCTCATAAATCAATTCAATTCCAAAATACCAATATAATCACTAACACATTCATCGAAACATTAAGAGTTTCATATATAACTCAATGGTATAGAAATTTATTTTTAAACTGATTAAAGAATCAATTCATTGTGATAAAACCATACAAAACTCTCAAATAAAAGCAGATGAATTTTAAGTAATGTTCTAATAGAATCATGCAATCACAAAACCAACTCACAAACCTAGGTGAGAAAAAATCCTAGTGGTATCATTCCTCCACCTGCTCCTTGCCTTACGATAAATCTTCACCACCTAACTGACCAACCCCACACACACAACAATAACCAACAACAAAAAAAATTAAATAAAGACTACAAGAATGAACCCCTAGTTTATTATGCAACGCAATCCTAACAAGACCTAAGGTTGGCTCAAAACTAGGTTCCAAGGTCCCCAAAGAGCTCCTAAGGTTTTTGGTTTCTCTCTAAACCAAAGAAACAAGGAAAACAACTACAGTTCATCGGCACTACAGTACTATTACAGTAATCTCGAAAACAAAGAAGAAGAAGGTTCATAAATTTCACAAAAACTAGAGCAATACCAAGCAAACAAACATTCTTCTCAAGTTCCAACAACAATAAGCAAGAAGAAGAACACGGATCGAGTTCATAGTCCAAACCCTAAATCCACCATTCACTCCACAAGGAAGAAGAAGTGAGAAGGCTTACCTCTTGGTTCAAAATCAAAGAATAATGAATCTTCAAGATTACACAATCTTCTCTCAAGCACTCAAGCACTAAACAAGCAAGAAGGAGGCAAAGATGGAGATCAAAACCAAATCCTTAATCTACCATGCCATCCAAATATCAAGGAGATAGACAAAGAGGGAATGGAATTCTTACCTTTTGATATCAAAGAAAGAAGGCTTCAATCTTCCAAAAAGGAGAGAATCAACCAAGGTTCTCTTTTAGTCTATTAGAACACCAAGGGAAATGAGGGTAACAAGAATGAGGAAAATATATAAGGGGTTAGAATATAAAAGACAAAAATACCCCCAACAAACAGGGCGTGTGACCTTCTGTGTGGGCGCACACGCAGTTGTACAACCCTTTGGTTGTGCCGTGAGGGCGCATGGCTTCCCGCACAAGATTTTTATAGAGTACTTGCTCACACTGTATTGTAGCAGGTTACTGTTTATGAATATGGTTTTGTATGCAAGGGCACATCAGCCCACACACTCTTCTATCAACCCCGTGCGGCCCGCACGGCCCTAGGATGGGTTATGTGGCCTCCTATGCCGGTGCAAAACCTCTAAATGACTATACCTTTCAAATAAATGTAAAAACAACACTTCTTTTGCTCATGTGAGCACGGGTTCGCCCGCGCGAGTTGGAAACAATGCCAACTCATCTCTCGCACAATCTAAACCACTTGGTTAGCCATATGGAGGCAAATACAATAAAAAATTGATCAAAGTTTTGACTGCAAAATACAAGAAAAGGTTGAAATACCAGATTAAGGACCTATGGGGGCAATAGCGACCTGTCACATGCACCCAAGATAATATATCATGAACCATAACCCCACGATGGTAAATATCTCTACCAAGCAACCCAAGAGGGGTGGAGAATAATACTTCTCCCATAGGGGCCTAGTAAACAATAAACAAATAATAATGTACAATTTTTTTTACTGTGTTATATAATATTTACACAATTCAGTACAATACCGATGGCAAGGTATTTCAGTACATGGCTTGCCCATCACCATTCTAATGAGATACCATTGCCATACTAGTGGTTTTTATGGATTTGTTTTTGTGACAATGAAGAAGGTAAATAAAATGAGCAAATTTACTACTAGTTCTACTTAATCTCAATAGCAACCAACTTCCATGTAATTCAATAGAAAATATTATATGTATATATAATTATCTCCCTAATGAAAAATGCAAGATTCCCTATTTTCAAATACTTCATGGTATTAGAGTGCCTAGATCCTATTATATTTAATATGTTATTTTAGTTTTATGTAGCTGCTTTCAATAGCAAGATCAACAATCATCTTCTTCATCCATCAACATTCAACTTCTTTAACATCTCTTTTCCTTATATTTGATGTCAGGGCTTTACATAAACATTTTTAAATAAAGTAAAACCAATTATTGCTCTAGATCTTCTCTATCCTTTCTAAACAAAATAGAGGGATAATTTTTTTACAGGTTTTTTTCCATTCATGAACAAGAAAAGTGATTGATTTTACTTATATCTGTTGTTGTTTTTTTGTTTGTTTTTGTTTTTTTTTCTTTAGTAGTTTAGTATATTAGTATATATCCATTGCGGAACTAGAACTCACTGGCAAAGGGGCTCAACTCCAAGTGTTAAAAAAAAAAAAATTCCAATAAAGTAATTGTTTCTAATGAAAGATAATGTAAAGTGCAATCATAATTTGAATATACATATGAAAAAAAAGCATAAATTACAATTTGAATGACTAAGAAAAAGTAACTGCTTTCACCTAGATAACTAAACTATCGTTTGTCCACTCTAACATGTATATTATAATGCATAAGATATATGACTAAAAAAATTAACTGCATTCACCTAAATCACATAAATAATTAAACAACAACTAATACACTCTAACGTGTACACTACAAAGAAAATTAATAAACTGGCACAAAAAAATTGGCAAAAAAAATCATGCCAAATTTATCACAACATTTAATGTGGAACTAACAAACTATGTGAAATATATATTTTTTAAAGAAATATTTTTTAGTTCCATGCTAAATACCTTACCAAATATGCAAATTTAATAAATTTACATGCCAAATGCAGTGTCAGTTGTATGTTTTAAAAAATAATTTAATAATACCGTGCCAACAATACAAATATAATAGTATATTAATGGCGTGTGAAAAATACACAAATATATTAGTATATTAATATCGTGCCAAAAGCACAAATATAATTGTAAATTAATGCTGTGACAAATGCAGTGTCAAAAATGTAAATTAGATAATATATTAATATCATGCAAAATACCGTGCCAAAAATGCAATATAATAGTATATTAACATCGTGCCAAATACTACACCCAAAATTCAAATATAGTAATTTATTAATACTATGTCAAATAAAGTGCGAGAAACACAAATATAATAGTTTATTAATATCGTGCCAAATGTGGTGTCAAAAATGCAAATATAATAATATATTAATACCGTGGCAAATACTACATCAAAAAATGCAAATATAATAATTAATTAATACTGTATCAAAAACACAAATATAATAGTATAGTAATACTGTGTCAAATGCAGTATAAAAAATGTAAATATAATAATATATTAATACCGTGTCAGATACTATGCAAAAATTTAAATATAATAATTTATGAATACTTTATCAAATACCATGCCAAAAACACAAATATTTAATTTTTATTAAATCAATATTTATTAGGTATTTTTTTCTAATAATTTTATAAATTTATTAATTAGTTTATTGTTTTTAACAATATTACATTTTCATCTATTTCCCTCTCAAGGTTAATACATGAACTAGTGATCGCAAAATAGTTTTCATATCATATAATATTTTCACATTTTAGAGGTATGTATATATATAGAGGTGGGCATAGGCCGTCCGGTAACCCGGCCTGCCCGTGCCCGACCGGTATTATAGACAGGCCGGTTACGGGTTGGGACTTTCCCAACCCGTGACCTGGCGAGTTGACTCGCCGGGTTTTTGGAACCCAGCTCCAAATAATAAAGTTTAGGGTTTTTAATGTTATTGTTTTTTTTTTTTTGTCATGTTGGTCATGGGATTTGAACCCATGACCTTAAACTTGAATAGCAAAAACCAAACAACTTAAGCTACAATTTATTTTTAATATTTATTGGCAAAACTTATATATAGATAGATGTAGGATATGGATCAAAATATTTTACATAAATATTTAATTTATAAAAAATTAAGAGACCATATAATAAATTAAAAATTATATAAATCAATCTGTAAAATATCATAGTATCAAACAATAAATTTTCATAAATATTTTTTTTTAAAATAATTATTTTGTTAATCGTCTTTTGGCTCATAAGCACTAAGTCCCTACACATGCACATTGTTAAATTTTCTTAAATAAGGGCACTCTTATTTGTCACATATATATTAGATTATTTTGTTTCAATTTATAAAATAAAAAAAAAATTATAAAAAATTGTTTTTAAATTATGTATATCAATTTATAAAAAAATATATTAGTAAAAAAAGAATATCTTTGATAATAGGTGACTGGTTATACAATGTAAAAACACTATGTGGGCTTTGATTCCTTTCACATCCAGGAAGATACGTAGGCAACTTGATTTATTTTTTTTTTTTGAAAATTTTCTCAATTTATTCCTGAATTTTTAGAAATTTTATGATTTTTTTTTGCTATTTTTTCTGAATTTTCTGAAATTTTTATTGAATTTTTTAATTTTTTTTTGAGGTGGGCCAACCCGGCAGGCTGGCCGGTTGGCCCTCCGGGTCAATGTGGAAGCCGGGCAGTTCAACGGGCCCGGAATCGCCCGGCTTTCTGTGACCCGGATCCGCCGGGTCCAACGGGCCAATCTGTCCCGGCGGATTCTACACCCAGCCAGGCCAGGCCCGGGGGCCCGGCGGGTTGGGCCCGCGGGGCCACCTCTGTCCTCAACAACATCTTCTTCACCGCTCACCCTTCTCAAGTCCTCGCCATCGTCGGCCCCAGCGGCACCAGCAACTCCACTCTCCTCAATATTCTCTCCGTCCCCACCTCCGGCCATCTCTTCCTCGACCCCACCCCACTCCGTCTTTTTCTCTTCCGCCGCATCTCCTCCCACGCCCAACACGAAACCACCTCCGGCCTCGACAGCTCCACCGCCTTCTCTCTCTCTCACTCTTCGCTCCCCTCTCCCTCTCCCCAACCCACATTGAAGCATGGATTGAGTTGCATTGTTGCCAGAAAGCTCAGATTAAATTGGGACATGACCGTCATGAGATCGCCGGTGACCGAGGTCAGTAGCGCGCCACTCCTTGCTATAAAGGTGAGCCCCTTTTGCTCTCTTTGTGATTTTGATCTCTTGTTTCTGGTCGCTTGGTCTGTTTGGTTGATTAGGGTTTGCTAATTTTTTTTATTTTTATTATTATTATTATTATTTTTTTAGATCTGATAGCTTCGTTGTTTAGGGGTTCCCACTATCTTATAATATATCAGTTATTATCGGTTTCATTACCTGAATTTCATGTTCTGGTTATTCCCTTCCAAAGATGATGGCCGTCATTTTTTTTTTTTTTTGCACATAAGTAGAATTCATCTTCCACATAAGTAGAATTCAGTATCTCTTGTGCGTATGTAACTTATGTTTATGTTTCTAATAAGTGAGGTTGCAGGGTTGAGCAATCGCACTACTTCTGAAGGTCTTAGAGAAGCCTTTGAAATATTTGGTGAAGTTATTTCAGGTCTCACTATTTGACACCTCCTTATCGGATCTTCCATGATTGCTTATTGAATGTGTGTGGATTGTCTCCTTGCTAAGGCAACTACATGATATGCTAATCTTGTGTTTTTGTGTTTCGCAGTGAGAGTTGTGACTGATAGAGTTTCCCAAGTCCAATCTTTATGGTTTTCTTTCAGCACACAGGTAAGTCATGAGCTATGGCTTGCAGTTTCATCCACAACCGTATAAATATTTATGTTGTGTGTTCATTTATCAAAGTCGTGGTGATGATCATTCTTTTATGCAAGAATAATGTTTTATGCAAGCTGAGCTTGGGTGACCAGACCCGCTTCGACCAAACAAAGGGATAGTTTTATTTTTGTTGATTGTAGTCCAACAGCAGAGCCAAAGTTTGAGGCTTGTGTTTGTCTTTGTTGAAACTCTATTTGGTTTTGTTTGAGCATCCATGTTAGATCGAACCAGTATTCCTTCTTTTATTTATGCTCAGTTGGTTATTCAGTAATGTGGAATTACCATCTTCCATTGGGTACACAAATTGAAGGTTTACATTTTAACGTATTGGAGAGTTAGGAGTTGAACTTGTAGTTTATAAACGCATATGTTGCACCAGTAAAAAATAATTATATTATCCTATCCCGAGTTTATAAACTAAAATTTTTATGATTAATCTCAGGGCAGAGGTGGGGAGGAGTTATCTATAGAGCTCTTGGCTGCCCTTCAGATATGCTTATTGGGTGGAAAAAGTGGTGCAGGTATCTCCTCTATATAAAAGGCTGCCGACTTGTGTTCTGTTTGTCAGTTCCGTTATTATTGTTGTAGATGCTTTGGAAAATTATAATCTTGGTTGAATCTTGCTAAGTTAATTGTGTTTATTCTATGCGAGTGATGATACCTTCCCAAAACTTGCAAATTGCATACTTGGGAAGTGGTTACTTGGAAAGAAAAATTATAATTGCGTAAGACTTGGTAACACATAGAAATTAACTGTAGGTAATCGGTTCGGTAAAATAAAACATCTTTTAGATATGGATTATGTAATTGGTTTGCTTCAATTGTTTCCGTAAATCTCGGAGATGAGTTTGAAGAGTGTTGTCATATCTTTAGTAGTTTAGTATATTAGTATAATATCTATATATTCTATCTTGATAGATATCTTATATATTAATAGTTTGGTATATTAGTATAATATCTTTATATTCTAGCTTGATAGATATCTTATATATTAATAGTTTGGTATATTAGTATAATATCTATATATTCTAGCTTGATAGATATTTTATATATTAAGAGAGTTTATATTCATAACTATTGCTAGCCAAAGATAATCTCCAGTGTTTGATTTATACTATTATTAAGAATATTTTAGACTATAAGGAAAGATTCTATAATATTATGAGTAGCAGTGTATATGAGCATAAGTCAGCTTTATACTGATCTACGATGGAGTATTGCATTTATTGGATTGACTTAATATGTTATTATTTTTTTTTATCATTTATTTTTTTTGCTTCACCATCTCCTTTATCCTCGGCTCCATTCTCACATTGACCATGTTAATTTATCTCTTTCTTATATTTAAATTTTTTAATGTTAAAATCAAATTGAGCTATTTCTTCCTGATTATGCAAGTCTATGAAGAAGACAACTTAATTTATTTATTTTTTTATGTGACAACTAACATTAATTAAATGTTTGAAAATCAAAATATGAATTATCTTTGTTTTTAATCATAGATACAATCAAATGAAACTATTTCTTCCCAATAGCAAAGAATATCAAGACATCTTATCAACTAGACATGAGCCTCCTCAAATTTCAAGTAATTCCACCATTAACAGTGAACAAATATTAAGGCTTCAAAAGTCACCAATTTATTTGAAAACTTATGCGTTTGCAATAACAAACTCTTCAATCCTGCCTTACACCATTAAAAGAATATTAAAGGACTCTTAATGGGTAGTTGTAATGCAAGATGAACTTCAAACTCGTCATGACAATGAAAAATGAAGTCTTGTTCCTTGGCCTAAAACACAAATATAGTTTGTTCAAAATGTTTTGATTGCATTAGCTACAAATGGGATGATTTGACAGATCATTTAAGACTTAATTGGTTGCACGAGGATTCATGCAATTTTCTAGCAATGACTATGATAAAATATTTAGTCAACTACTTCTCAAATGGTTTATGCACCAATTGACATCAAGCATGCCTTCCTACATGGTTATCTTCAAGAAAAGATCACATAGTGCAAATGCTAATTTTTCGTTCATTTTTTTCTCGATTGTGCCTTTTTAAGCAATCTTTATATGGGCAAAAACAACACCTCTTGTTTTGTTCAGTGATCTCTTACAGTTTCTTCATCTTGGATTCTATTAGAGCAAGGCAGACTCATCTTTCTTTATTTATCAGAGCAATACCAAATTAACACTAAAATTTTTTCCTTTTCATGTTGATGCTGTTTTTGTTATTGGTAGTGATTTGTTCATTTAAATTTGCTCAACTTGGTAATGAGTTTGCTACTAAGGTTCTTAATTGGGTTGCTTTAATTTTTCCTTTGAGTGAAAATTAGACCTTTTCATGGTGATGCCTTAAGCTCTCAAACAAAGTACATTCAAGATCTTGTCACTTGTACCCAAATTCTTGCAAGTTTCTCCATTTCCACATCAACTCTCTGAAAAACGCTCTTCACTCGAGATTTGAACTCTGTTGATCCAACTACATATATAGTGAAGTATTATGCGTCCATTGCAATATTTGTTGTAAATTATATATTTTTTAAATACACCTACATTAATCCATTTCAAAGCTGTTAAGGGAATACTTAGATACTTGAAAGGTACTCAAGATCTTGGCTTGCATTATCTTGCTCAAAAAGTGGGATGATTTCATTGTTGCCCTGATAATAAATCAGTACAAATATTGCTAAATTCCTTGCATGTGAAGTACTCATTTGGTAAGGCTTTAAATCCTATAGCCTTCACTATCATTGTTATAAGCATATATACTACTCTACCACTCTACCACTCTACTAGGAGCATTGGCAACCTTGTTTTAACTAAAATTTATGTTTAATAATAAAGTGTAGATCTGAAGAAATTCTACCCACTTTCCATGTCTTGAATTCAGCTTCATTTTTTTTTTTCTATTGATGTGTTTTAAAGCTTTTTGAACATAATATAAACCAAATTCATTTAGTATCACATGAGGTCTAAATGACACATTGTTTATAAAGTTCTTTATCATATATATGGAGTATTACTATAAAGGTTAATGTGGGTTGAGAGATGATGATGATGATGTTAGGATTTGCGAGGTTGACTGATGAGGAGGGCATGGTAAAAAATGTTGAAAGGATAAGTAATATCACACCAGCATGTTGTTCAAAAGATAAAAAAAAAAATAAAAACCAAAAACCGTATAGCATCATTCGCATGTGGATTTGGAAGGTTAGTAGCCATGTTGGTCATAAAGAATTCACTTATCATTTAAAGTTTTTTAAAGATAGAAATACATGGTCATCACGGTATTAGATATTTGGATCAAAATCAATATTGTATTTATAATTAAGAGACCCTAATTAATATTTTTAAAAAATAAATACCGAATCAAATAAGACATCGTAGTATATAAAGCAAAAAATAAATAAATTGTTTCATGATCAATATAATTGCATTTAAGATACAAGGACCAAATGCAAATTTTCTGGGTTTATGGACCAAAACTCTGCCGTCCCAACTCAATCCTCTACTCTGACGATAACCAAAGCAATCCAGCACTACCTCCAATTCATCCTCGTTCGTTTCATTATGAAGCCATTTTCATTGGACTCAACTACAATTATGCTCCCCAAGGTCTTCCTTTGTTTGTTTGTTTGTTTGTTTTTTTTTTAAATTTTGTAATTTTGCATTTTTTGGATGGTTTTTTGTTCATTTTCAATTGTGTTTTCTGGTTCTTGGATGATGAATTGAATTTATTAAGGATTGTCATGGATTTGGTTTTTCTTGATCTTGGATGATGCATTGAGTTGCTAGGGCTTTGGATTGTAATTGAATGTGGTGTTCCTTGATCGTAGATAATGAATCTGAGTTTCTGGGGTCTTCAATCATCAGCATATGCAGTCTTTTTGGATCTTGAATTATAATTGAGTTTCTAAGGTTTGGATTGTCATGGATTTGGTGTTTTCGGACTTGGATAATGAATTGATGCCATAGCAAAGAATCCAACTCTCCATGGCAGAACCAAACATATTGATGTGAAATTTCACGATTTAGTTGAAAGCAAGGAGGTAACTCTGAAAATTTTGTCAAATAGATGTGCAGGTGGCTGATATTTTCACAAAATGCGTGAATGTTCAAAAGCATTATATGTTCAGAGACTGTCTGGGTGTTTGCAGTCTTCAATCAAGGGGGAGATTGTCAGTATGATTTGAAGCTATTTCAAGTTGTTTAGTTGAAAGTGTGTTTGAATGTCTGAATGTGTTTGAGTTTCTTTGTTTGAATTTCTGATAAGTTGGTTGCTTGGTGTTTGGAAAGAAATGTATGGCCAGGATTGCATCATCAGGTTTTGTGGTTTAAGTTCGAGGCACGGTGTTTGTATGGAATGAAATGTATGGCCAAGATTGAATTTCTTTGTTTGAATCTCTGTAGTACACTTTACTACTTCTTATGACTCGTGCATTTGCGGCGCATACGCAAAGGGATGGTTCAGCAACCTGATTTAAGATTTAAGGCTTCTCTCCCAAATGAATCACAGCTATTGATTGCTTATAGCACATGCATTTTCTGCTTTAATGGGCTCATTTTCATGGGTCTTTGCTCACTAGATAAATATATCTAATTTTTAACCTACATTAAAGAATAAAAATAAATTACAAATCAAATAATCTATTTTAAATTCATATTTTCCAATAAATTACTTTGAAGCAATGTTGGAATTTATTTTTTTTAATATAAATAATTTATTTATATTTTTATTGGAAGAGATTGTGAATTGAAATATTAAATTTAAATAATAAGTATTGCAGTGTTCCTATATGCCCATGTGCTCAAAATTTAAAAGTTATCGTGTTTCCATATATGTGCAATAGTATTATCAACTCAAAAATTCAACATTGACTCTGATTATTTACTATTTTTATAATATTCCACTACATCAAATAATAGTAGTTATTTACTCTTATGTTACATTCAAAATGGAGTAAAGAGATGAAAACCATTAATTACTTAAATAAAAAGCTCATAAAAGCCACTCGATTTTACATCTCTGTCATAAGCACGGTACAATCACCCTATTTTTCAATAAGGATCCAATACATGCCCTTATCCATACATATCATACAATACTGTCGCAACCATGGGCGCTAGATGATCTCACATCCGTATTCAAGGGCAAAAGACAACTTTATAGCTAGCCCCACCAGGGCAAGTAAAGGTACTGGTATTATCATCCATAGGGTAGCTATAAGCATCTGGACAGAAACCCTTAAAAAACGTAGAATAATTAGTTGGTCCACAGTTACTTGAGTTGCAACAATACTCATTAGTTTTGAACACAGTGCAAGGGTTGTTACATCCGCCGTTAGTCTTCAGCTGAGTTGGACATTGCCCGTTGATGTCGGCTGAGCACTGGATCATCCCACGCGCACACCCACTTGTCGGACTAAATTCCATGGGCACGTTGAATCCATCAACCAAAGAGATATCAATGAAATCCAGGTTGTTGTACTGGTTTAGTGCAAACTCAGCAACTGTGTTGGGTGGCTTGCCATAAGCTTGGCATTCTAAGAGGCCATTGCAGTCACCGGTTTCGCAGCTACCATGACCGGAGCTGTCAAAGTTGCAGCCTGTACGTGCCCAAACACGGCCGCCGGTGGTGTCAACGTTTACATTTATAGTCCATGTTTGGTCTTTGTCGAGCTGTTTGCCTCCGCCGGGGATAGAGGCTGCCCATACGGTGTAAGAGCACCGGTTAACAATGTTAAAGGTGGCATTGTTGTCAGGGCAGAAAACAACCCTATAATCAGTCCCTCCAATACAAGTAAAAGTGCTGCTCTCGTCATCCATAGGGTAGCTATAAGCATTTGGGCAGAGTCCTTTAAAGAAATTAGAGTAATTTGTGGACTTGCAATTTCCAGATTTACAACAATACTCATCAGTCTTAAACACCGTGCACGGATTGTTGCAACCTCCGGAGGTCTTCAGTTCATCCGGACACTGTCCAGTGATGTTGGTGGAGCACTTAATGGCATGATTGCAACCAGCGATTGGACTGAATTCTATGGGGACATTAAAGCCCTCAACAAGAGAAATATCAATGAAGTCGAGGTTGTTGAACCCGTTGAGAGTGAACTCGGCCAGAGTGTTGGGTGGTGATCCATAAGTTTGGCATTCCAAGAGGCCGTTACAGTCCCCGGTCTCACACCGACCATAGCCGGAGGAGTTGAAGGTGCAGCCAGTCCTGGCCCAGATACGAGCGTCGTCCATCCGAGGGTTGACAAAGATGGTCCAATTCTGGCCGGGGAGGAGTTGGCGACCACCGCCTGGGATGGCAGCTGGCCATATAGTGTAAGGACATTGGTTTACTATGGCAAAGATGGCTGCATGGCAAACGGAAAGGAGTAGAAAGGAGAAGATGAAGATCGACATGATGGTAATGGTGAATTGATGTGTTTTGGTTGTGAATGGGATACTAGTCTTTGTTTCTTTATTGTTTTCCTTGAAAGTTTCAATGATGGTGTGTTTGGTTGCGTATGAGAAACTATTCTTGGTCCCTGCAATGTATTCTTTGAAAGTTTCTAAAGTTAAGTTTGACCCGTGAGATAGAAACGTCAAGCATTGAAAACATGGATATGTGGGGCAGGTGAAGACCTTGAATCTGGACATAGTTTGCAAGTGACTAAAGTTCACAGATTAGGATGAATTATATATATACATAAAGTATATACATTTATATAGATTTTAAGAAATATATATATATATATATATATATATATATAAACAGTTATGACTTAAGAATGTATGGGTTTAAGCTAAATTATCCATGCGCTTGATAGGTTTGTTAATTATAAATTGCTTTTATTTTAAATATAATATATAACATATCACATATGGATTTATAAGGGGTAGTTTTGTACTAATTTTTTTTAACTTTATGATAATTTAATATTAATTTTTAATTTTATGCATTATTTATAAAAATAAAGCATAAAAAGTAATGTAGTGACCAACGCTAGAAGAAAATAAACATTTCACGGCTGTTTGTAAGTCGTTTCAAGACTATTTAAACCATGGCGACATCATATCAGTGGTTTATAAATTACCATAAATATTGGTGTTGCAAAGCGTTTCGCAACTGTTTTGAATAACCATCTAAATAACTGTCTTAAAATGTAGAATGTATTTCACGACGCTTACAAATCGTCGCGAAGTGACATAGTTTGCTAGGCGAGGTTGCATTTCACGGTGGTTAATTAGTAAACCATCTCACAATGTGATCACTACAAGAAAATAGGATTATCAAAGACAGAAAATTCTATCATTCATGGGTTAAATTTCGTTGGTGATGACTATTACTAACGTAATATTCTGTTGGAATTTTCCACCTTTGAAAAACAAGTCACTAATACTATTATGTTGGGAAACAACTATTTCATCGGTGATGTTGAAGTATCACCAACGAAATAATCCATCCCTGAAAGTATTTAACCAATGGAATTTTGTCTCTGATAGTATTATTACCCCCATAGAATTCCATCACTAATAGTTTTTATCACCCACGGAATTCCATCTATGAATATGTTTATTACCAACAGAATTCCGCCACTAAAAGTATTTATTACCGACGAAATTTCGTCTATGATAGTCTTTATTACCTTTGGATTTTCATCTCTAATAGTGCTTATCACCTACAGAATTTCGTCTTTGAAAGTGATAGTTTCGGAGGGGTACTAGTGTGGTAATTTCCACTCAATCTCTAATGTAATGTAAGCACGCACACACTTAATGCAAAATCAAACACGCAAGAGAAAGGAGACATGAATTAGTTACCCAGTTCTGCACAACTTGCATACGTCTGGGGGCTGAGGCCGGAGATCAATAATCCACTAACAGAGGTGAAAAAATATGAGTGCACATCTCACACTCATCCTCACAAAGATAAAGAATAATTCTCTCTAGATTACCCAATGCCCACTCTCACTCACCCTTACCTAAGGGATTCTCTCCGGTAGTACATCCTAAATCTCATAACAGGGTCTTATATAGACGTCTCCACATCCCAAATATAGCGCATTCATTTTTTAGAATCTCTGCGGCTTCCTAACTTATATACCTTCCAAAGTTAGACGTTACAACTCTTGTTTTAACTGAGCTTACAACGTGGCTCACCTGCCAATCCTGACTGAGTTCTAGCTTTCGTTACAATGTGACCTTACGATGCTCCCAGTCCTCCAGACTATGCCAGTCTAAGTCAATGCAGTCAACTCCTCTTGAGCTCTCATTGCTAGAAACTAGCTTGTCTCCTCACCTCATATCAGTAGGTCCCTTTCCCGAGGGTCGCACCCACCTAGGCACGAATCCGTCTCATCAAAGAAGGTTATCAAATATCTTCAAAAACTCTTTCCAAACTTGATCTTCATTCATCAAAGTTTGGTCTTCAATATTCTTGTTACTAAATTTGATTTCCTTTCATCTAAGTTTAGCTCTTCAATATTTTACGAGCATGATCTTCATTCATCCAAGCTTGGGTAAACAATATTTTCCAAATATATGCTCTTGCCAAAAATAGCATATTCTTCAAATAGCTTCACTCATATTTAGGTTATATCTGAACTTCAAGTTGTTTTGCTAAATATGGTCTTGAGAATTATGTTGGCTTGTCCTCGCCTTTCTTTGTTTGTGCCTTTATTCTATTTGAATGTTGACGTAACTTCAACATTTGTGTTATCATCCTCCAATTCTACTGTGAAGGGAGGAGAATGTTTAATAAATTATTCAGAAGGAGTTTGTCCCAAGGATGGCGTACTTTCAACATCTCGAACATCTAAATTTCAAAAGATGTATTAATGCAGAATGAATAGTTGAATAAATAAATAAAAGAATACCTTCTGGGACCAATGGCGAATGGTGTTGTACTTCATTCTCTAAGACAGTTGGTATATCATCTAAGCCATGGTTAAACACAACTAAGGACAAAATAATAATAAATTGTAATTAATGATAAGAAATTGAGGATACCATGTGGGTTATCAGGAATTATTTCCTCAATCACTAAGCTTCTCAAAGAAAAAAATAATAATAAATAAAAGGAGTTTTTATAAAATAATATTCCAAAAGTAAATATATGCATTTAAAATAAAAAAAGCATACAATTACGAAGATTTTGGGTGGGTATGACATTTTCTGATGGTGTTCCATCAATTTGTATACCTGTAAAAAAATAATAATGACAATAAAAAAATAATAAAAAATTTTAATTAAAAATAATAAAATGGGGGCTTTTAAATAAAATATATATAATAAAAAAATGCGAGGAATAGATATACATATATATATATATATATAAGTAAATAAATAAATAAATAAATAAATAAATAATAATAAAATAAAATGTAAAAAATAATAAAATAAAATAATTAAAAAAAAGGCAGACCAATAAAAAAGGCAAATAAAGCTAAAAAGGCGGAGGTTCATCACAACGCCCTTTTGCTTGTGAACTGCAAATGTAAGGGTTTGTCGAAGTGATAATACCCTGGTGAGTCGGTAGTCGTATAAAAAAAGAATAGTGATTAGAAACACCAAGATTGCTATTTAACTAGAATGAAGATGAATTGATAATGGTGTAAACAAAGTCAATGAAAATGGAAATAACAAAAGAAGACGAAAGAGAGACGCTATAAAAATGAGAGGAAAGGCAATCGATAGAAAGTGGGGCACTCGGATATTACTCCCTCTAGGACAATTACTTCAAGTGCAAAACCAACTATTATGCCTCATAACTGATGCTTAATGAGTCATGTAAATCCTAAAATACACGGTCCCAAACCTAAGGTCAACCGTGACTAACTTTACGCTATGTCCCGGCGAAGAAATCACTTAGTCTCAACACCTCACACTGTGCAAAGTTGCATAAAACTCTAGGAACTCCAAGTGATAAACCCTATTCCTTAATATAGATCTAACCCTTTAGTCCAAGCGAAATACCCCTAGTCATAATTAAGCCCCAGATACTAAGGATTACTTCAACGCTTCACTCTATTGCTTGCGCAACTAAGTCCTAGCGGAGTTCCTCTCTTAGCATTTCACTCTATTGCGACCGCAAAAAACTCTTAGAACGTGGAGGTAGGATAAATCACACCGGAGGCGAAATGGGATGTTCCGCTACCTCTCGACTCACCCTCTCAACCCTCTCCAATCTTTCTTTGTCTAACCTCATGGTGTGTCACTCACTCACAAGGATAACCAATGTAGGCTCTCAACCCTAGTGTCACTCTAAAGGAAAACCCATTCAACAATCATTCAAAATTAGAACTCAATTAAAGATATTAATTAAAGAAACATAATAGAAAGGTTAAAGAAACAATATCATCCTAGGGTTTACAAATCCAAATATCCATTAGGGATTTAGTTCTCCATGGAGCAAGATACAATCAATAATAAAATCGAAAGTAAAAACATGCAATCCATAAGTAAAACCCCTTTGGTGTTCATGTCGATGGTCTTGTGGAGTAGCCTCATCTTCTTCAAAGGTTCCCTCGTCAAGCTTAGGGCACAACTCGCTGAATCGATGCCGATGAAAGCTTCCCCAATAACTCTCTTCTCAAGTAATTTGCTACAGTAATTTACTACAGTACTCCTCTAAAATACTCCCGAATCCACACTTTTCATCGAGGCAACATAAACGGGCACACGTATATGCTGTAGATCGCATTGTATCTTCAAAGAAAAGCACATTTGACAACAATCTTGCTAGCTTTGCACAAGTCGGAACACATAAGTGTGACTGCCTTTATGCCCCTCCAATTTGCATATTTCCTTGAACATAACGGAGGTTGGCACACACTCACATGCCTTTGAGCACAACTTATGTCTTCACTTTTGTTTACTCCAAGAGTTTATCAACCAAGTGCACTCGCAATATATTTTGGCTTCTTTCTTCTATATTTGTCTCCACAATTCTACATGCACAAAAGAACACAAATACACATATATTAGCGATAAAATCTGATAAAATTAATGCTCATCGTAAGAAAAGAATACTTCGTATTACTAATATATAAGCACTTATCAGTTCACATGCAGGTGTTTGTAAAAATATAATATATATATATATATATATATATTAGTATATATAATAATAACAAAAGTAAATAAAAATTAATAATAATAAAAGTGAAGGTTATTATGCAATATCAAGAAAAAAAGTTATTGTATATGTTAACATATCTCGAGTTCGTTGTCATTTTACAAAAGTAGGTGGATTGGCATTAGAGTAACTCCTGTTGGAGATGGGGCTAGAGGAACCAATAAAATTACTTTCATTGATGAATTATGATCTTCTTGAGGATTGACCTTGCTCCCTTGTGTCAAGCACTCCTTAAGTTAAAGATGTAATGCTTTGATTGAACAAAGCTAGCACATTGTTGAACCACTTCTGCGCATAGACTAATAGGAATTTACCACTCTTGTTATGCTCAAGAACATAAAAAAAATCTGAAGTCTTTTGGTGAGAGAAATGAAACTAGTAGCCCACGAGGATCCCAAGGGAGGAAGGCTTTATTTTGATATTAACATATTTAGGAAAATATTGGTCGTAACTAAATTAACTCCCAAAGTGATAAGGATCATAAGGTTCTGCATAAGTATCCCAAGCACATCGTAGTGGAAGAACTCCACAATGAAGACAAATTGCATACTCTATGGTATAAGAATCTAAAGCTTCTATCTTAGTAGAATATCTAGGGTCTTATATTCTCTCATTGATAAACGCCTAAATGTGTGCATTTTATACATATTTATATTGTACTATTCATGTATTTATGTAGCACGAAGGAGTTAGGAAACGGCAAAACCTCAGGTCTCACTGACGGGTTTTTTGACGGACGTTGATAAGAGACCAAATGTATGTATGTATATCTTGATTCTGTATATGTTTGCATTCTATTTCGGATGAATCAGTGCCCGTTTTTTGTCTAAATTAGTTATATTCTGGTTGCAGGCCTCGAAGAAGCTAAAATGAACTCGAGAACGCAATTGGAGGAAATCAGCACCAAAAATCATGTTTTTGAAGCAAGAACACTGTTGCAGTGCTGTAGCAAGGAAACCGGGTCCTACATGAATCAGGCTGTGATAAGCCCCTGTGTGATAAGAATGCGAAGTATTTTTTCTTTATGATGAGTATTACTTTTATCAGGTTTTAGCGATAATATGTGTGCATTTATGTTACTTTCATGCGTATAAGGTTGTGAAGCCGAATGTTAAAGAAAGAAGCCAATGTAGGTCGTGACCGCACAATTTGGAGAAAATCTTGAGAAGGTTCAAACGCGAAGTCATAAGTCGGGTTCAAGATGCAAGAATGTGTGCCAACCTCCTTGTATTCAAGTTAGCACAATGATTTTGAGGAGCACAAAGGTAGTTACATTCGAGTATCCTGGCTTGTGCATTGATAGAAAGATCTTCACCAATGAAGCCGTGTATTGAAGAAGCAAGGCGATTTACGACGTAAATGTGTGCCCGTTTATGTTACCTCGATGAAAACATGGATTCGGGAGTGTTTCGGGTCACTACTGTATCAGTTTCTGTTCACAGCCGGCCAAAAAAGTGAAGTTCAGAGAATATTTAAGGCCGATTCCAGCCCTATTTAAGGCCGATTTCAGCCCCGATTTCAGAATTGTTTTCTCCATCTTTTCCCCAACTTTCAAGAGGGCGGTGGCTAGGGTTTTGAGAAGTATTGGCAAAGGGTTTGGAGTGGTTCTACGGCTTCAACATCGCGCTCCACTTGGAAGAAGGTTATTGGGGGAGCTTTCGTCGGCACCGATCCGGCGAAATGTGCCTTAGGCCGAACAAGGGGACCTTTGGAGGAGACGAGGCCACTCCACAAGACTATCGACACTACTACCGAGGGGTTTTTTCTATGGATTACTTGTTTTTACATTCGATTTCATTGTTGATTGTAACTAGCTCCATGGAGAGCTAAACCCCCTAGTGGGTACTTGGATTTGTGAACCCTAGGATGTATTTGTTTCATTAGGCCTTCTATTATGCTTTCATTAATTGAGGTTTTATTTGAGTTCCAATCTTGATTGTTTGATTGATTGAATCCTCCTTTAGAGTGACACTAGGGTTGAGAGTTCATATTGGTAACCATTGTGAGTGAGTGACACACCATGAGGGTTAGACAAAGCTAGATTGGAGAGGGTTGAGAGGGTGAGTAGAGACGTAGCGGAGCGTCCCCTTTCCCCTCCGATGTGATTTATCCTACCTCCATTTCCTTGAGTTCTTTGTGGTCATAGTAGAGTGAATGGGCTAAGGGATGACCTTCCGCCGGGGCTTAGTTGCAGAGGCAACGGAGTGAAGAGTTGAAGTGATTTTAGCACCTAGGGCTTAATTGTGACTAGGGACCTTTCACATGGACCAAAGGGTTAGGTCTATATCTAGGAAGAGGATTTATCACTTGGAATCCCTAGAACTCCATGCAATTCTATCCGAGTGCGAGGTGTTGAGATTGTTCGATTTCTCCTCCCGGACATGGTATAGAGTTAGTCACGGTTGACCTTAGATTTGGGACCGTGTATTGAAGGATTTCCATGACTCATTAATGCATTAATTAGAAAGCATAATAGTTGGTTTTGCACTTGAAACGATTGTCCTAGGCGGAACAATATCCGAGTACCCCATTTATATCGATTGCCATATCTCTCAATTTTATTGTGTCTCTCATTCTTATTTCTTTTATCTTTTTTTTTTATATATAAATCTCATTCATCATACCCTTAATTTATTCTCATCATAGTTAGATAGCAATCGTTGTGTTTCTATTCACTATTCCCTATGGATACGATACCCACTCACCTGGGATTTATTACTTCGACACCCGTACACTTACGATTTACATGTATATTCGGTTGTGTCAGGATGTGAACCTCGCCGGCACTGCCCGGCCCAAGCACCGCCCGCGAGACCCGCTGAAGAATTTGGAGCTTTCATTGTAGCACCCTGACCCGGTTTTTGCGAGCGAAAAGTCAGTGAGCCACGCGGGCACGGTGTGGCCCGCGCACCGCCCGAACGGCTCTTGGCGGATGGCTTTTAAGTAAAGCTAGGGCTTGTTTTTTGGGAGAATTTTTCCACATCTATCATCGTCTCTTTCCCATCTTGGAGGCTGTCGGCGGGGGCAACTTCACCAGAGTTAATTGAGGCTGAATCTAACGATCTAGAGAGGGAAAATCGAGGGGAGAAGCGTTATTGGGCAAGATCTTCATCGATTCCACCCTTGAGAAGCTTGGAGACGACGAGGGAAGCCGCCCCCATTGCTGCATTCGTGGAAGACATCCACGCCTTTCCTCTTCCTCTTCTTGTTCTCATTGTTTGAGGGAGTTTTTATATGCATTTGTTAGTTGTTTTCATGAATCTATCTTGTGTAGTTTCATACATGGATGGCTAAACCCCAAGGTCACCCGATGTCGGTGAACCTTGGGGTGAACTTGTGTTGTTGAATGCTTTGATTTGCTTAATGCATGTGGGTTATTCATGGTTTAAGCTTGGTGCACTTTTATGTGTTGATCTTGCATAAGAACTCTAGGTTGTACTCGGTACGTGACCATCGCCCTTGCACTAGACACGCCTTGCTTAATGGGGATTTATGTATGAACACGCCGTGACCATCTGGTGTTTCATACCCCTTCAACCATTAGGGTAGGACCTAGGTTGAGTATTGGCCCTAACTAGAGATTTCCCTGTGTCTATTGCAATCGTAGGAGGATTTAGCAGGAAAAGATTCTAAGCCAATACTCGTATGGGATTAGGGATCATCACCGTGACCATCGGGGTGATCTAACTCTGGATCTCTCTTGGCCTGAATCACCACGTGCTTAGCAATTCTCGCATTCTTTTAACCCTTAGTAACCCCGGAGGGATCCACATCTATGACTCTCTCATTTCTTGATTTTCCTCTTCTTAATCGGCTCTTTCGCAATTACTTGCTTAGTTTTACTTTTGTTAGTAGTTTTAAACATCAAGTGATTTGTAGGTTAGACAACGAGTGAAAAGGAAGTAAGGGTAGCTTCTTGGGCCTAGGGAATACGACCCTCTCATGCTCGCACGAGAGGTATTAGTTGACTACCCCGTGCACTTGCGGGTAGCTCATCAAGTTTTTTGGCGCCGTTGCCGGGCGTCGACATTGAATTCTCCGAAAACTCGTAGCTCGTTGATTTAACCATTGTTTATTTTATCTTCTTGTTTTTTTTATCTCTCTCTTGTAAATATTTCCATTTGCACACTTTTATCTTCTTACCCTAATCTCGTATTACTCTTAACGATTGGCCGTTAATTCTGGTGCGAGGTACCTATCTTATGACAAGAGGAAGACTGAAAAATTTGGTAGAATTGGACAGCGAGATTGATAGGACTTTCTGCCAGAGGTTGAGAGAAGGAGTAGAAAGTTTAGGGCAGTAGGAATTACAGATTGAACAGAGTTAACCATTAGTTATGGCGGAACCTA
Organism: Dioscorea cayenensis subsp. rotundata; assembly: GCF_009730915.1. Taxonomy (NCBI): domain Eukaryota; kingdom Viridiplantae; phylum Streptophyta; class Magnoliopsida; order Dioscoreales; family Dioscoreaceae; genus Dioscorea; species Dioscorea cayenensis. Next base: position 13,910,882 of record NC_052485.1, on the reverse strand, counting down.
AGAGAACTTTGTCTGACTATGAGAGACCGCAATTCACAAGTGATGAGTTTAGCGTACAAGCCCCTACTGTTACAACGAACAATTTTAAGATTAAGGCTAGTATAATTAGGATGATCCAGAACTCTGTTCAGTTCAATGGTTTAGCCGATGAGGACCCTCATGCACACCTGTCCCATTTTCTTCAAATCTGTTCAACCTTCAAGATCAATTCTGTCTCAGATGATACGATTAGGTTGAGATTGTTTCAGTTCAGTTTACGGGACACAGTATACCGATGACTCACTTCACTGGCCCCCGGGTCCATCACTACTTGGAAGGATATGGTTGAGAAATTCGTCGCTAGATATTTCCCACCGAGCAAAGCAGCCTGATTGAGATAGGAAATGTCTTCTTTCCGATAAGGTGACTCAGAAACGTTGTTTGAAGCTCATAAGAGGTTTAAGGATCTCTTGAGACAATGCCCGCACCATGGTTTTGCATCTTGGATGAGAGTGCAGATATTATTTAATGGGCTGAACTATCAAACCTGACAACTTATTGATGCTGCAGCATGGGGTTCATTAAGCAGTAAATATCCTGAGGATGCAGAGCAATTGATTGAAAGCATGGCTAGCAATGAATCTCATTGGAGCACTCGATGAAGACCACAAAAAACAACGGGGATTTATAAGGTGAATGATACCACTGTTAGGATTATGCCCTCGAATGCCAACGAGGATACTTGTATTTGGGCATTTCATTTGTATTATACATTCTTATTCTTATTATATAGGCATTTATTTTGATGTTCATATAAATCTTGTGATGGCATTATAATTAGTTTTGAATATCATAGTCCATGTGTATTAAGTTAAACCTTCTACTCTTTGTGGGATAAAGAGAAGAGCACTAGAAGGGTTTGGTACTTATACACTTAAATATTTTGTAAATCAGAGAATCTTTAATTGGGCATTAAAGGTTCGTAAGGATTTGTATGACATATACTTTAACAAAGAGTGCTAGTTGAACACTATGGAATAGTGGAAGCATATGTCATAAATACATCATTGGGAAATGGTGTATTCGAACATGACTCGCAATAATCCAATCACATGGTTTTTACTCTTTGACAGTCAATGATTGGGATTGTTGGTTATGATCATATAAGTGGACCTTAGACCTGAGGTATCATGATCACAATGTACTTGTGACGTCTTGTCTGTTACTAGAGTTGTTAGCCTCAGTTTACCTTTTGGTAGGGCCAACCTCGAAGTGCGACTATGTAGGGCAAGTAGAAGTTGTGAGTGATCACCAAGAAGAAATTCTTTCTCTCAGAAGTAAACGAGTCAGTATCCTATGCGATTATAAGTATGTGAGATTAGAAGACCTTGGCCAAGGCAGTCAAACTAATCGTGTGGGATACAAAGGGTAGTTTGGTAATCTCACCCTACTATAGTTATTCGCATATGATCGAGTTAAGTGAGTTTGACAATTACCATGGTTCTCACTCGGTTGGGATACAAGAATGAAAGGTTTATACACATATGGTAATCATAATTGGAAAGGTTCGTAATGATCTACTCATTCGTGTTCAATTGGGCTATGACGTGGGGCCACGAGGCTGGCTAGGTGTCACCCACGTCCTTTGGTATCCTCCCATTGCAAATCAGAACGAACCTAGGGAGTCACACTTAAAGGGATAAAGAATCAGTCTCGTTTTGAGTACATAGGTAAAATTGTCAATTTACAATTTTACTTCACGGGATGAGTGAAATTGTAAATTGGTCTAGGGTTTTTGTCTTAAGTTTAAATTTTGATTTAAATTTGATGGAGTTGAATAGATAATCAAAATTATGAGGACTCAAAGATAAAAGTGGTTTTAGTTAGATTAGGACTCATATTTCTAATTGAACTTCTATGGTAATGTTTATCATATTATGAAGGTTCATATTTTGAATAAGACTTCATAGTTGAATGATGTTTATCATATTATGAAGGTTCATATTTCGAATAGAACTCATAATTGAATAATGTTTATCATGTTTTATGAAATTTCTATAAATATGACTCCTCTCCAACTATAGACCGAACTCAATTAATTCTCTAGTGAGAAAATCCCCTAGCTCTCTCTTCCTCTCTAACCCTAGCCGCTATTTGGAGAAGAAGAGGAGATTGTCTCTTAATTTTGGCGTGTGATCTAGAGGCGTGGAACTTTTTTTCGGTGCTAGGAGATCTACGACAATCCGAAAGATAAGTTCGGCGCATCAAAAGAAAGAAAATCATCAAGAGATAATTTTCTAGGCCTTTTAATTAAATTAAGTTGCTCATTAAAACAATTAGAATATATATCGCAAATATATTATTGCTTCCGCATGCCCTTTTAATGTTATTTGATTTTTGCGATACTACCTAACAACCACCGCGTTAGCCGCGAAGGTAGAAGCATTGACTAAGAGGTTTGATCAGTTTATGTTGGGCTCGAGCGCAAATTTTGGAGCAGTCCTATCTTGCGGTACTTGTGGGGCTGCACACTCAACTGTACAATGCCCTATTTCTATTACCTCCCCAGGGCCTGTTGAGACAGTGGATTATGTTGGCGGTGGTCAGAGGGGCTAAGGAAACACATACCGACCCATGTATAATTCAGGGTGGAGGAATCACCCCAATTTTTCATGGAAATCGGGGCCGTAAGAAAAAAAGACCACCACAACCTCTGGGACCTTAGTTTCAACCTCATCAAGAATAAGGGAAGAAATTTACCACTAAAGATGTACTGACAAAATTTATGATCAACACTGAGGCAAAATTTCAAAATATCAATAACTAGCTAACTTAGCACAGTGGTCAATTCAACGAGATAAGCACATTATTAAGAAACCTCCAAGCATTAGTCTAATTACTCGAAAATCCAAGGGAGCCTCCTGACAACTAGCCAGGGCAAATGCTGAATGACCACAAGGCAGCCTCCTGAGCAATGATGTGTAGAATCCAAGGGAGCACCTCAAGGCTGTCACTCTTAGGAGTGGGAGACTGTTGGAGGCAAGAGCCGAAGTTGGCTCAAGTGCCAAGAAGGATGGGGTGACCATCTTGGAAGACCCCGAAGTGGCTGAGCCGGTTTGTGGGGAGAATAATGACAAGCAAGGTAAGGAACCCGCTAATCCGTCAACATTGAGGGTTCCTGAGTACAAACCCCCTGTCCCTTACCCAGCTAGGTTAAAACAAGAAAAGGAGGATGCTCAGTACAAAAAGTTCCTCAATATGTTCAAGCAGCTGGATATAAATATTCCACTCATTGAGGCATTGGCCGGAATACCTAAGTACGACAAGTTCATGAAAGACCTTCTTACCAACAAGAGGAAGTTTGAAGAGCTGGAGGCAGTGGCACTCCCTAAGAATTGTTTGGCAATGATTTAGAAGAAGCTTCCAAAGAAGTTGACTGACCCTGGGAGCTTCATCATCCCTTGTATGATTGGGGAGGGCATGCAAGAGAAAGCACTGGCCGACTCTTGGGCCAGCATTAATGTAATGTCATACAAGCTATTCTTGAAGTTGGGATTAGAGGATTTGAGGCCCAAGAGAATGACGGTGTAACTTGCAGATCGATCGGTAAGGAACCCAGGGGTGTTGTTGAAGATGAACTGGTGAAGGTGGACAAACTCATCATTCCTATGTACTTTGTGATACTTGATGTGGATGATAACATTGATGTCCCACTGATCCTTGGGCATCCTTTCCGTAATACTTATGGTGCTCTCATCAATGTAAAAGGGGGAAGAATGAATCTCAGAGTGGGAGAGAAGAAAGTTGTTTTTACACTTCCTGAAGCATTGACACAAACCTTGGATCATGATGACCCCTTATATTTTACCGATGAAACTAATATGGTCATCTCTGATAGTATGCAGGATGTTTTGGCTATGAACCTATTGGATGAATATTTGGAAGAAGTGGACATCATGGAGGATAAGATGAAAGTCCCTGTTCCCCCTCTAATGCAGCATGTAAGCTATGTGGGAACAGATCTACCACCAAGTCGTAAAAATAAGAAAAACATGAAAAAGATGTGGCACAAGGTGAACAAAAAATGAAGGAGGGGACAACGGTCATGCTAATGCCACCAAGGGAGGTTGACCATCTTTACTTTGAGGGGCAAGGCAAGTTTCGAGTATCTTCATGCCTCTCAATGAGTTTTCCATCATGGAACACATCTCTTGGAATTAGAGGTAACTCGACTTCTTTTGATCCACCTTGAGCATGAGGTAAGGTACGTCGAGCTAACGACGTTAAACAAAGAGCTTCTTGTGAGGCAACCCAAGGTTTTATATTCGCCGTTCTTCATTTTTCGTATTCTTGAATTTTGATTGGTGTGTTGCTTATGTTCTTGTGTTCGTTGTTATGTGATTTGTGTTTGTGTGTTTGCTTATTGGTTCGATGATAATCCTTGCTCTCTTATAGTCTCTTTTTGTTGGGTGTTGTGTGGTTGCGTTCATGTTCATTTCGATGAGTAAAATGTAGTATTTGAAGTGTTTTCGAGGTTGCAAAGGGGATATTGCCATTTTTTATGAGTTTCCAGGTTTGCTCAGGCTGCATGTGGCCTATATAGTCCACTGGCGTGAGGTTCGCGTGGTTCTTAGCATGCCAGGCTGCGCGTTGCGTGATTGCGTGCACCTCGCACATCACCCCATCCACCACCCACACAGGCCCTACACAGTTTGCTGGCTACGCACACCCATGTACACGCGAGCACTGCGTGCCTATGCAGTACCCGCACATTGTGCAGGAAAAGCCTTAAGTGGCTGGCCCTTCACTCCTTAAGGCCACTATTCATCTTCTTCTTGTTTTCTTGAGTTTTCTCTCATTTCTCCTCTGATTCTCCTCATTTTTTCACCATTTTTCTTCATTTTTTTTTCTCCTCTAATCTTCTCTTCTCCCCTTTCAAACCCCAATCCCACCATTTATTTGGAGTTTTACTGACTTTCTCACCGGATCTACTCACCAAGGTATTTCATGCCCTAACTTGAGATTAAAGCTAAACTTGAGTTTTGGTGGGGATTATCTTCAATTTTGAATGTAAATATTGTTGTTGATTGTTGTGAAGTGATTGATGGTGAATTTTTATGCTTTTTAGCATCTTTTGTAAAAATTTGAAAGGCATAAAAACAAGGGAGACTCTTGTAAAATGTTTTCTTGCCATTTACTTTTTCTTGATTATTTAACATCTTTCTAGTCTCCTTAGTTTATTTTCATGAAATTTTTGGTTTAATCTATGGTTATATGACGTGTAGGATGCCGAACAAGCGAGTTGCTTCTAAAAGGCCTAGAAATGAAGATGTATCTACCGGCGACCTTCCTTTCACGCAACCCCAACATCGGGCTCGGTATATGATTTTGAAGACTAAACCATTCAGCATTACTCGAACCATTGAGTGGGACGACCTCGAAAATTTAGGTTTGGCCGACAAGGTGTTGAGTTTGATCTCCCAGAATGGGTGGGACAAAGTGTTGGCAATTGAAGAAGTGGCCTACCGCGAGATTACATTGGAAGAGTTCATCAATCTATGAGCGTTCTATAGTTTGGACTTTATTTGGGTCTGTATGACGAAGAGTTCATCAATCTATCTTCTTCCCATGAGCTCCCTATAGACTTTCCAGCCCGGATGACTCACACCTGATTCTGGAACATAATCTCGGGATTTAGATCAAATGAGTCCAAGAAAACGTCCCACCTACATAAACCTGAGCACCGCTACAGACAAGGGCTATTCAGTCGTGGTATTGCAGGTCATAGTGAAATTACCAGGGAGATTACACGTGCTGACCTACTTATGATGTATAGTTCGATCGAGCGGTACCCGATCAACCTAGGACACTTTTTCGCTGCCCTACTTGTCCGTCAGGGGACTTATGCATGCCTCAGGGCTATCTTTGCTGGACCCTATGTTATGCGCCTAATGCGAGGTATGGGCTTGATTGCATGTACTGCAGGCATGCAGGTCGTTGGTGGCACTACCCCTTTTGGGATGGCCACATTATGCGCCATGGGACTAGTAGACCAACGTGGGGGTGAATATACCCTTATTCGACATTCAGTCACGGGCGAGCACGTCATTGACCCCCCATCCCAGTCCGAGCCCAAGTCTGAGGAAGTGGCACCGGTTGAACTTTGCCTAAAGGAAATTCAGAGCGAGATTCAGTCCCTCCGACGTAGACATCAGGGGGCCATGATCATACTCAGTCAGCTGACAATGGACATGTGTGAGGTTCTCTCTTTCATTCGCCGATCTTCATCTTCTGCCGGTATCTCCTCCGGAGCCATCACTTCCACTGCACCGGCAGCACCTACAAAGACCCGTCCCAAAGATTGGGAGAGCAGGGCTTTCTTTTGTATCTTTTACTATTTCTTATGTTTCCGTTTGGTCATGTTTTGCACTTTTCAGTTAGCAAGGGTTCGTGCCCTGCTAAGCTTGTATTTTCTTCTTTTGGTCTATGGTTTTCTTTTTTTTTTTCCCTACTTTTTTGTCGGTCGAATCGTGATATGCTTGTCTATGTTTGTAGGAACGCCGAGATGTGGGTCCCACCCCCTCTTTCCTTTATAGTCTTGACAGGTCCATATTCGTGCGGGCTCCAAATATTCTTCTACATCGAAATGGGGCAGTTTCTTTTTACCTTTATCTTGTATTTTCTTTTTATATCTTTTTGTTCCCCACCATATACTGTTGATTATTGTACATTGAGGGCAATGCACGACTCTAGGTATGGGGATAGGGTATTTCATACATTTTCATGCTTGTTTACCTATGATAGCTATGATTTCATTGTTAAGGACTTCCTAGCATGGTAGAATGATAGTTGTGAGTTGTACATTATCTGTACTTGAATGTAGTTCTGTTTCATCTCTAATGCACCTTTATATCTGTTCACGAGCACTTTCACCTTGTACACTCCAACCAACACATCATTATGATTTTGGCATTAGATTGTTAAATTCTATCTTTAATACTCTTTTAAGAGCTTTTGAGTTCCTTCTTTGTTTTCTTTAGCCTAAAGTGAACTATTGTGGCAAGTTTCATACCAGGGGGCATGAGATATAGTATGTACATGTGAAAAAAAGAGTCTATGTCAGTATTCCTTTGCTCGTGTAGCATGAATGTGTCTATGTAGACTGTATTTGAGTACGTTAGGTGGCTCTTGTGCCTAGTCAGCATGTGCATCCTTCAGAAAGATTGTAAAACATTTTGGTGCAGTCTACTGATAAGTGCTTGTGCGATATGAATGCGAAGCGTTCATTCCTTATGTTGAGCATTACTTTCCTCAGTTTTCTACATTAATATGTGTGTTTTATGTTATTTTTACGCAGGTAGGGTTGTGAGGCCGAGTATGAAGGAAATGGGCCAATGTGGATCATAATGCACCTATTTTGGAGGAGATCTTGTTAAGGTTCAAACGCGAAGACATAGGTTAGGTGTGAGATGCTAGAGTGTGTGCCAACCTCCTCGCATTCGAGTGAGCACATCTATTTGGAGGGGCACAAAGGTAGTCACGCTCGAGCATTCCGACTTATGCATATAAGAACAAGAGCCCCGCCAACATGTACATCATTGAAGAAGCAAGTGATTCACGACGTGAATGTGTGCCCGTTTGCGTTACCCTGATGAAAGTATGGAATTGGGAAGTTAAGCAGGTCGAACACTGTAGCAACACTGTAGTAATTAATGTAGCAACACTATTCACAGCCGGCCGATAAATCAGAGAAACAGAGAATCCACACGGATGTGTGGAAATTATCCACACTCGTGTGGAAATTCCGCACGGGCGCGTGTATCGTCCACGCCCGTGGAGTTGCCCGATTCCAGCCCTATTTAAAGCCGATTCAGCTCCGATTTTGGTATTCTTTTCTCCATCTTTTCCCCAACTTGTGAGAGGACTTCAGCTAGGGTTTCGAGGGGTATTGGCCAAGGTTTTTGGGAAGTTCTACAGCTCCGACATCGTGATTCCAATAGGAAGAAGGTTGGTAGGGGAGCTTCGATCGAGGCGTATCCTATACCGAACGAAGGAATCTTGGGACGACGAGTAGAGGACTCTCCACAAGACCATCGACACGACCATCGAGGGGGTTTCTTTATGGATTCATTTCTTTTACATTTGATTTTTTGATTGTATTAAGCTCAATGGAGAGCTAAACCCCTAGTGGGTACTTGGATGATTGCGAACCCTAGGATGTATTCGTTTCATTGAACTTCTTTATTATGCTTTCAATAAATTGATGTTTATTGTGAGTTCCAACCTTGAATGCTTGATTGTATGAACATTTCCCCTAGAGTGACACTAGGGTTGAGAGTTCTTGTTGGTAACCTTGTGAGTGAGTGACACACCACTAGCGTTAGACAAAGCTAGGTTGGAGAGGGTTGAGAGGGTGAGTCGAGAGGTACAGGAGCGTCCCCTTTCCCCTCCGACGTGATAGATTCTACCTCCGTTCCTCGAGTTCTTTGCGGCCATAATGGAGTGAATGGTCTAAGGGATGAACCTCCGCTGGGGCCTAGTTGCGCGTGCAATGGAGTGAAGCGTTGAGAGGATCTTAGTATCTAGGGCTTAATTGTGGCTAGGGACCTTCCATCTGGACCAAAGGGGTAGGTCTATATTTAGGAAGAGATTTATCACTTGGAATCCCTAGAGCTCATTGCAACTCTATGCGAGTGCGAGGTGTTGAGATTGTTCGATTTCTCCTCCGGGACATGTATAGAGTTAGGCATAGTTAACCTTAGATTTGGGACTATGTATGTAAGGATTTCCACGACTCACCATTGCATTAATTAGGAAGCATAATAGAGAGTTCTTGCACTTGAAGCGATCATCCTAGGTGAAGCATTATCCGAGTACCCCATTCTTTATCGATTGCCTTACCCTCTTCTTATTTTTCCTCTTTCACTTGTTGTATTTATTGTTGAGAATTGAATCAATTTCACACTTATCACTATTGATATTCCACATAGCTAAGAATCAAATTAAGTATTTTCACTCCCTACTCCCTATGGATTCGACCCCGCTCACCCGGGATTATTACTTCGACAAGCCCGTGCACTTGCGGGATATAAGCAAGGGGACCTTGTCATCTACGTTAGTCGGACTCAAGAAAAAAAAAGTGTGTATGTTTGTATATATGTGTGAAAGAAATAAAGTATCTCTCTTGATCCCCTTGAGCTTGCTACGTAGTCACTTGAAAGTTAGAGTTTTATCTAGGAACCAAAAGACTTTTAATTGAGTACTAAGAATGTCTTTAGCATTTTAATACCATTTTCATTATGCGTGGGGTGAATGGGCACCCTGGGGTAATCCAGGGTGTGGAGGTCAAGGTTGGGAGTGAGCACACACTCACAGGAGCACTCTAGATAAAACAAAGCTAGTATTACTTGACTATTCATTAAACAGCTCACATCTTGATTTCTGTCCATTCATGCTTGTGGAGTCCTTTACACTTGAGCTTAAGGTCATACATTTAGCCACTTATCGTTATCCTCATGTTTTTCATGTTTTGTTAACTTGAGGGCAAGCAAAAATTCAGGTGTGGGGATGTTTGATAAGAGCCTAAATGTATGTATGTATATGTTGATTTTGTATATGTTTGCATTCTATTTTGGATGAATCAGTGCCCGTTATTCACCTAAATTGGTTATATTTTTGTTGCAGGTTTTGAAGAAGCTAAAATGAACTTGAGAACGCAATTGGTGTGAAATCAGCATCAAAAATCGCGTTTTTGAAGCAAGAACACTATTACGGTGCTGTAGCAAGAAAACTGGGTCCTACATGAATCAGGCTGTGAACCCCGCGGGCACTGCACGGCTCGCGCACCGCCCGCAAGACCCATTGAAGAATTCGGAGCTGGCACTATAGCACCCTCGACCCGGGTTTTTGTGAGCGAAAAGTCAGCGAGCCACGTGGGCACAACGTGGCCCACGCGGCTCAGGGCGTATGGCTTTTAAGTAAAGCTAGGGCTTGTTTTTTGGGAGAATCTTTCTACATCTATCATCATCTCTTTCCCATCTTGGAGTCTATCGGCGGGGGCAACTTCACTGGAGTTAATTGAGGCCGAATCTAACGATCTAGAGAGGGAAAATCAAGGAGAGAAGCGTTATTGGGTAATATCTTCATCGATTCCACCCTTGAGAAGCTTGGAGACGACGAGGGAAACCACCCTCATTGCGATGTTCATGGAAGACATCCGCGCCTTTCCCCTTCCTCTTCTTGTTCTCATTGTTTGAGGGAGTTTTTATATGCATTTATTAGTTGTTTTCATGAACCTATCTTATGTAGTTTCATACATGGATGGCTAAACCCCAAGGTCACCGGATGTTGATGAACCTTGGGGTGAACTTGTGTTGTTGAATGCTTTGATTTGCTTAATGCATGTGTGTTGTTCATGGTTTAAGCTTGGTGCACATTTATGTGTTGATCTTGCATGAGAACTCTGTATTTCAACTTCTAGGTTATACTCGGTATGTGACCATCGCCTTTGCACTAGACATACCTTGCTTAATGGGGATTTATGTATGAACACGCCGTGACCATCAGGTGTTTCATACCCCTTCAACCATTAGGGTAGGACCTAGGTTGAGTATTGGCCCTAACTAGAGATTTCCCTGTGCCTATTGCAATCGTAGGAGGATTTAGCCGGAAGAGATTCTGAGCCAATACTCGTATGGGAGTAGGGATCATCACCGTGACCATCGGGGTGATCTATCTCTGGATCTCTCTTGGCCTGAACCACCATGTGCTTAGCAATTCTAGCATTCTTCTAACCCTTAGTAAGCTCGGGGGGATCCACATCTGTGACCTCCCTCATTTCTTGATTTTCCTCTTCTTAATCGACTCTTTCCCAATTACGTGCTTAGTTTTACTTTTGTTAGTAGTTTTAAACATCAAGTGATTTGTAGGTTAGACAACGAGTGAAAAGGAAGTAAGGGTAGCTCCTTGGATCAGGGAATACAACCCTCTCATGCTCACACAAGAGGTATTACTTGATGACCCCGTGCACTTGTGAAGACTCTTACAACTGTAGTAATAATGTAACATTTATTGTATCACTTTATGGAATTTTTGGCAGAAATCCTGAGGCTCTTATAGGTTCCTTCACCCCCGTAAAGAAGGCCGTGAAGCTAACCCGAGAAGGACTTTAAAGGGGATTTTAAGGGCTTTTTGGGTAGCATCCCCTCCTACCTCCCACCACGCACTCCCATCTCAAAATCTGGGGTAAATAAAGCTCAAGAAGACATCCTTAGGAGTGGAAATCGAAGGAAGAAGCAGGATTCGACAAGATCTTCCTTCATCTCCTATTGTAGAAGCTTGTAGAGGGCATTGAAGCCACTCATTTGGTGGCGTCGTTGGAATCTCTCCATGGCTTGTTTCTCTGCATTCATCACTTGAGGAAGTTATATGTTGTTTTATTTGGTTGTTTTTATTGATTTGATCATGTATTTTGTTAGTATGAACAACTAAACACGAAAGTCACCGGATGTTGGTGAACCTTGGGGTGAACTTATGTAGTTGGATGCTTTGATCTATTTTATTACAGTTGGTGAGTTTGAGATTCAAGTTTGGTGTAGTTTGATGTATTGGTATACATGAGAATTCTGTAGGTCGATTCTAGGTTGTACTTGGTTGAATGGACAACACTCTTGTACTAGGCACACTTAGCTTGGAAGAGATCCATATACAAATACGCTATGACCATCGGGTATTTTGTGCCCCTCCAACATTAGGGTTGGACCTAGTTTGTGTTTTGTCCCTAATTAGATATTTCACTGTTTTTAATGCAATCGTAGGAGGATTTGGTTGGAAAGATTTCCGTATCAATACTCGTATTGGATTAGGTGTCAATTGCCGTAACCATCGGGTTGACCTATTTTAGGAATCTCTTGGTCCAAACCACCAGTTACATGGTAGTTTTAGCATCGTTCTCACTTTAGTAGCCCTAAGGGGATCCACATGTGACCAGCTTCATCCCTTGATTTTTACCCTCACTTTACCTCGACTGTAGACATCCGTCCTAGAGTTCTTTCTATTTCTTTGTAGTTTAGAACACTCATTCAAATCTGTAGGCTAGACAACACGTGAAAAGGAAGTAAGGGTAGCTCTTTAGGCCTTGGGAATACAACCTCCCATGCTTGTATAAGAGGTATTACTTGACGACCCTGTACAATTGCGGGTATCACACCACTCACCATTATGTTGTAGAAATGGAAATGGATGCCATACAAAATTGTCTTCATATTTGATAAATTTTCTCACATTTAAAGGACAATCAAATGAAGTGGGAGAAGCATTCATATAATACAACATCCTTGGTATCTCCAAAAGTCCTGAAATAGTAGACGTGCCATCATGAATTTTCCTTCGAAGATATATTCTAGGGAAGTGACATCCGACCCATGCATAGAGAAAATGAGAAGGAAAAATTTTCATAGGAAATCCAGGACCTTCATATTATTGACCATGGCATTCAACCCTACATATATGTGTGTTAAACTGCGGGAGCAAAAGCAATCTTCTTCCCATACACAATATTAAAAGCCATTATAAAAACTCATGGTCTAATCACATTATAGTTGCTTGGCATGATGAAAAAGCAAATTCAAAGAGGCACAAAAGCAGCTAAATCAGTATCAGGAGAGGGTTTTAGAGGAAGATCAGGTCTTGAATCAAATCTTGTTCTCTTTCTAAAAAAGTCTATCCAATTATCAAAAGACATGTCTTTGTCATGTTGAGAAAAATCTTGTCTTGCAAGCCATTGATAGATATCAAAAAGATTTCTCAAATTTGAAAAGGCAAAAATTCCTCACTGGTGAAATATGTCATTAGTAAGGATGAATTCATCATACATGTCACCACAAATAGGAAGCCCCCCAAGCCACTTGATATCCCACAAAGAAATTCCTACCTCCCCATGTAAGAAATGAAAAGTGTTGGTCTCTGGACACCATAATTCCACCAACGATTTATAGAAATTAAGATCAATGTTGTATTGCCCAATTGAAGATATAATCCCTCCCACTAGCTCTACATGGGATAACTCATTGGAATAATTATTAATGACATTCTTAGCCCAATTAGCGTAATCAGAAAAATCAATCAACTCATTTCTGATAGGATTCTTACCCTTCCATCCCGGATGGTGATTGATGATCTTATGTCCAAGAGATTGGAAAACATTCGAATCTTGTGCACTCCCTTCAAGCTTTAAGTAAATTGCATCAATCCTTCTATTTTCCTACCAACGGTTCTGAGTAAGCCATGCAGTGACTAAACTAGCCAAAAGGCACTTCACCACTCTAAATACTCTTCCCCTTATAATTAATAATTGGCTCAGATTCTATACCAATAGTAGGGATATGTTGAGTAAAAATTTAACCATGTGGGGATTCATTGAAACTTTGGTCAATGTCCCAAAATGGCTCATTCTGCGAATTGTCAGCCATGCAATACAAAAAAGAACTTGCAATTCCTACTTCTCTCACTCAATCTAACTAAAACTTTTCGTGAGAGAAGTATGAAGGGGGCATTTGTTTATATAAAAAAAATTTAATTAATTAATTATTATAAATAAAAGATATACATATATCAAATGCATGTCCTAATTCAAAGCAAACCAAATTTTGAAATTTGTTTATCTTAATCACATATAGCCAAATCAAAATGGAATTAGGATAATATATGGTTAAGATAAACAAACTTGATAACATTTGGATATATTTCAAGATTAGCCGAGAGCACAAATCTCGGGGCAATCTAAAATATTCAAATATGAAGGATCAGTCTAGGCCACAGATCTCGATGCGACATAAATATTCAAATCATAAGATAAGCCGAGAACACAGATCTAGAGGGGATCTATATATTCAAATCCCAAGATCAGCTGAAAGCACATATCTAGAAGTGATCTAAAATATCCAAATCTCAAGATCAGCCAAGAACACATATCTCGAAGTGATTTAAAATATTTAAATCTTAAGTTCAATCAAGAGCACAGATCTCGAGATGATATAAAATATTCAAATCCCAAGATTAGCCATGAATACAAATCACGAGGGAAATATATATATATATATATATATATATATATATATATATATATAATGATAATAATAAAAAATGGCATCAGGTTAAATAAAAAAAACAAAACAAATCAAATCAAATAAAAAATAATAATAATAATAAAATAAAAAATAAAAAAATAAAAAATAATAATATAATAATAAAAAAAGAAAAGATAATAATAATAATAAAACAAATAATAATAAAAAATAATAATAAATTTATAACAAATAATAATAATAATATAATAATATAACAAAATAATTAAAAATACTAATAATATAATAGGAAAATAAAAATAAAAATAATAAATATAAAAAATTAATAATAAGATAAAAAATAATAAAAGAAGATTTAAAAAAAAAATTAAAAAATTTAATGTGTTCATCGTGGAGTGCGTGTTGATCGTGGCCACCGCCACGATCAACGCAACCATTGACAACTACCTTAGAGCTTCACGATCAGCACGCTGCGCAACTGCCCCTCTACTATATTATGATGAAAAGATGGCATGAACCCTCCTGAAGCTCCAGAAGATTTTTATGAAATTGATGTCGACATTGCTGATCAACTACAGAGTCAAATGGAGCAAGATTATGATATTGGTTCCACAATCAGAGACAAGATAATCCCTCATTTCGTTAAAGTTGTTGAAGGCGTTGAACTTGGGAACATGGATGATAGTATGTGAGCACTCAGATGATGATGATAATGGTGGTGATGTGGATGCTTATTACCAGATGTTTCTCAAGCATCTCAGACTTGATGAAAAATTCTATGTTACTAAATTGATTATCAATGGAATCCCCACACTTGTGCGGTATTAAGGAGAAGATGATATTTTTAGTGAGCTCACCAAGTCAAAACCCTTGAGAATGTTTGATGTTTCAAGAGAAGAAAAATCTTGCCTGGGTAGGATGGAGTTAAAGAGGGATAGTCATGGTCTAAATTCTGGCAATTATCTCCATTCTGAGCATCCTTTAGTCTGTAATGGGGTCGTACAAGGAATACTATCAAATGAAGAATACATGATGTTTCTGGAACTCAACCCTAGTGTCACTCTAAGGGAGAAATCATTCAGCAAGCATTCAAGATTGGAACTCAATTAAAGACATCAATTAAGGAAAACATAATAAAAGGTTAATGAAACAAATACATCCTAGGGTTCACAAATCCAAGTACCCACTAAGGGGTTTTAGCTCTCCATGGAGCAAGATACAATCAATAATGAAATCGAAAATAAAAACATGTAATCCATAGGAAAACCCCCTCGGTATTCATGTCGATAGTCTTGTGGAGTAGCCTCGTCCTCTCCAAAGGTCTTCTTGTCAAGCCTAGGGCACACCTCGCCCGATCGGTGCCGATGAAAGCTTCCCGGATAACTATCTTACAAGAGAAATGTGGTGTCAAAGCTGTAGAACCACTTCAAAAAACTTGCCAAAGCCTCTCAAAACCCTAGCCGCCGGCCTCCCAAAAGTTGGAGAAAAGATAGAATAAAAGATGAAAGATGGATCCCCAAATTAGTACAAGTCGCAGCTTTATAAAGGGCTAGAATCGGGCATCCACAAGGGCGTGTGGAATTTTCACATGCCCTTGTAGATTTCTGGAAATATGCTTTTCTACGAGTTATGAATAGTAACTACTACAGTGATTTGCTGCGGTTTTCCGCCAAAATACTCCCGAGTCCACACTTTTCATCGAGACAACATAAACGGGCACACGCCTATGCCGTAGATCACGTCGCTTCTTCAATAAAAGGTCTCATTGGTGAAGATCCAGCTATTATTGCACAAGTTGGGATACACAAATGTGACTGCCTTTGTGCCCCTCCATACCATTATAATTGCTTGAGTGCATGGAGGTTGGCACACAGTCACGTATTTTCAATCACAACTTGTGTCTTCACATTTGTTCACTCCAAAACTTCATCAACAAAGTACAATCGCAATCCACTTTGTTTTCTTTCTTTCATATTTGGCTTCACAACCCTTCATGCATGAAAATTCACAAATACAGATGCATTAGTGCTAAAACCTGATAAAAGTAATGCTCATCCTAAGAAAAGAATACTTCGTATTACTAATACACAAGCACTTATCATACCTCTCATGCAAGCACGAGAGGGTCATATTCCCAGGGCCCAAGGAGCTGTCCTTACTTCCTCTTCGCGTGTTGTTTAGCCTATAGGATCGAGTGAGTGCTCTAAACTACCAAAAGAATTAAGAAGAGCTGTGAAAAGAGTCTACAGTTGAGATAAAAGGGTGAAAATCAAGGGGTGAAGCTGGTCACGGATGTCGATTCCCCGAGGGCTAATAAAGTGAGAAGGATGCTAGGACTACCATGCAACTTGTGGTTTGGACCAAGAGATTCCTAATATAGATCAACCTGATGGTCACGGTAATTGACTCCTAATCCAATACGATTCTTGATATGGAATTTCTTCCGACCTGATCCTCCTATGATCGTATTACAAGATGGGAAATCTCTTATTAGGACCAAAACTCAAACTAGGTCCAACCCTAATATTGGAGGGGTACAAAATACCCCCTGGTCACAGTGTATTTGTACATGAATCCCTTCCAAGCTAAGTGTGTCTACTACAAGGGCATTGGTCACACCACCAAGTACAACCTAGAAATAGACATACAGAGTTCTCATGTACACCAATGCATCAAAGTACACCAAGCTTGAATCTCAAACACACCAATTGCAATCAGAATAGATCAAAGCATCCAACTACACAAGTTCACCAACATCCTGGTGACCTTGGGGTTTAGTTGTTCATGCTAGCAAATACATGCTCAAATCTATAAAAATAACCAATTGAAGCAACATAAAACTCCCTCAAGTAATGAATGTAGAGAAACAAGCCGCAGAAAGCTTCCAAGGACGCCACCAAAGGGATGGCTTCCTTGTCCTCTACAAGCCTCTCAACTAGTAGATGAGGTGAGATATTGCCAAATCTTGCTTCTTCCTTCGATTTCCACTCCAAAGAATGTTTTCTTGTGCTTTCTTTACCGCAGATCTAGAGGTGGAGAAGAAGGGTCTAAGTAAGAGATGAGATCCCTATGGTAATTGCATATTCTTTAGCCGGTTTACGGGCATCTTCATGGCCATCAAAAAACCCGTCAAGGAAACCAAGACTTCGCCGTTGCCGAACTCCTTCATTCTAGAGTGTATACTACAGTGTTGCTGAAGTGCTCGAGGCTCTAAAACATTTTTTTTAGTGTCGATTTCTTCCTCATTTGCATTGTCGAGCTCACCTGGGCATCTTTGAGGCATGTAACACAAGTAATGAATGGCTAAATGTAAGACCTCAAGCTCAAAAAGTAAAGAACTTCACAAGCACAAATGAAAAGAAATCAAGATAGTAAGTTGTTCTATGAGTAACCAAGTAGAAAATTAGTCTTGTTTCACCTAAAGTTCTCCTATTAGTGTGTGTAAACTTCCAACCTCATCCTCCACACTCTGGATTACACCAGGATGTCCATTCATCCCACACACAATGATAACTGGCATTAGAAATGCTAAAGACACCCTCAACAATCAGTTAAGAGTCCTTCAGTTCCTAAATTAAACTCTAGCCTTCAAGTGAATATACAATAGGTTCTAGGAGATCAATAGAGATATTTTATTTTATTTTATGAGTATATATATATATATATATATATATATATTTCCTAGTCTGACTATCGTAGACCGCACAAAAAATCTTTCTGGAGGATGCACATGCTGATTAGGCACAAGAGCCACCCAACTTACTTGATTACATGTCTACATAGACACATTTGTACTTTATTCGTAGAGGAATACTATCACAACCTCCTTTTTCTTCTCTCTTTTTTTTTTTGAATATACACACTGTATCTCATGTCCCCTGGTATAGAAACCTGCTACAAAACTTCACTTAAGGCTAAAGATAATAATAAAGGAATCAAAAAATCTTAAATAAATTGAGTGTAGAATTTAATAATCTAATGCCAATCACAAAGTGATGGGTTGGCAGGAGCATATATGGTAGAAGTTTTCATGACAAAGCATGAAGGTGCACTAGAAATAAATTAAGACTTCAATGATAGCATAAACACGTATACAACTCACATCTATCATTCTTTCAAGCTAGGAAGTTCTTAACTAAGCATCATAGCTATCACAGGTAAGTCAAGTATGCAATCAAATAGAATACCCCATCCCCACACCTAGAGTCATAAATTGCCCTCAATGTATATAAATTCATAATGCATGGTAATAGATAACAAATAAGCACAAAGAGATGTTGTAAAGAAACTTCACCATTTTTGGTGAGAATTGAACAATACGTATATTGATACGGGGTAAGTTTGATCCAAGAGGGGTGGTGAGAGTGAAGCTCCTTTCATAATAATCCTATAAAGACCAAGAAGCTTATCACAACTCAAAACTCATAAATATGAAGAAGTAAACTGACAAGAGCAAAAATAGATAGAGTTTAGCAAGGACTAAACACTTGCTAAAGACAGAGTATGAACAACAGACATAACACAAAATATGGCAAAGTACTAGAAACAATCAACAAGAACATCACAAAAACAACTCATGTGTGCTGTGTATCTGGTGGGAAAAGTGGTGCCATAATATGGTGGCAGTAGATGTGGTGCCAATAGAGGAAGAAGACCCGCGAATAAAGGCTAAAACCTCAACCATGTCTCCCTCGATTCGGCGCTAGGATACAACAATCTCCCTCTGTCCCTACTCAAGGACCCAAAACTGACACGGGTCTTTACCTGTAACTCTTGGAACCTAATCTTGAGTGACTCTGAGCCAACATTCATCTCGGACTCTGATTCTATTTTTGCCTCATGCTCATGAGATGGCTCGACATCGTGCTCTCTTGTTCCTAACACTGTGTTCCATAGTAAGTACCATCCTTCCTCCCTACTATCCTGATAGACGACAAAGTGGACATCCCAAGAGGAGTGGTGCTGTCAATGATGTGCATGCCTTGAGTACGCTCGATCAAGCCCATACCTCTAATCAATCTCGTGATGTAAGGTCCGACAAAAATGGTTCTGATGTGCACGTATTGTCCCTAATGAGAGAAGATGTTTGTGAAGAGGTGCCCCATATGAATCGGGTAGCGGTCGAAGATGCTGTAGAGCATGAGAAGATGAGTGCATGACACAACTCCTATAGAGTCTGACCGACCCCCAACTCCTCTAGTTAGTAAGGTGTGAATATAGCGATGGGTGGCATTGGTTATTTGGGATGCCTTCCTCTTCCTAGAACTGCCAATGGTGGCCCAATACTTTTCTGGCGAAGTATGAGATAGGAAATCCACGGGTAAACAATGAAAGTCAGGTGATTATGTATCAGCACCGGTGTAGAGCCCCAAGTAAACACCCAAGTCAGTGTGATCAATCTTGTACCTCTTCCTGAAAGCTTGGAATGATAGTGAGCTTACTTGTTGGACAAAGTTGTAGTGCCTAACCACCTCAATCGTAGGTAGGTTCTTTGATGTTAAACACCTTATCCCAACCATCATGCTATATGTGCTCTAAGATAGCTTCATTCAAGCCCAATGCCCTTATGACATCCCAATCTATATGACGGACCATGCCAAATGATTTTTGGGCTAATCATTAAGGTATCTTATTTTGTGCTCTCCATTTTTGAAGCGTGGTTCAATAATGGGAGCTACGCCATCCCTCCGTACTCGCTTGGAGGTCATACGCTTCGTTGGTATATCTACAAGACAAGAAGCAAGTGATCAAACCAAGATTAAAAGAAACAAATGATCATGATAGTGGTGAATGAGAAATTACAATATTTTGCTACAGTAATCCCCAAACAATTTTGCAAGAGTTTCCTTAGAACGTGGAGAATAAAATTTTTTTACAAGCATGTATATTCCCCCAAAACCCATAAAAATAACAAACAACCATTCCCCAACAATATAATCATCCATTCATCAAGAAAAATTGAGGGGAGAGAAGAAGAAATGAGTATTCTCAAAACTAGGGTTTAGAGAGACATATCTTTGATAGTTGATGAGAATGATGGTGAAACACCCAATAAACCTTGCAAAACAAGTGGCAAAGAGGAGGAGAGTGTTCTAGAGTAAGAAAATTGGAGAATAATGGTGAAAAAATGAGTGAAAAAGGTAGAGAAATGAAGGGGAAATGATAAGAAGAGGAAGGATAAAATAGGAGAGAGAAAATATGGTGAATAGGCCCATTAAAAAGCCTCCCCGAGGGCTTGACGGGCAGGCTCATGGGCTAGATAGCCCATGAGTTCTCTCAAGGAGCCTTGACGGCCTCCTTAATGGCCGTTAAGGAGGTCAAGAGCTTCACAGCCCTGCATGTGGGCTAGAGAGCCTGGCAAGGCTCTCGGCCGGCCTTCATAGGTAGGGTTGCCCATGAAGCAACCTGTGAAGGCACTTATTGCTCTTAAAACACTCTCTACACTCATGCAACTAACAAATAATGATAATGCACTCATAACCACTTCAAATAAAGCATAAAAACTCATATAACAATTATCAACTCCAAGAATAATCATCAAAATACTCCAAGCACGCATGAAATGATAACCAAATACAACTAAGCTTGCATGGAAACCTAAACAAGGGGAAAATCAAACAACAGGCAATGAAACACAAGTTTGACAGGTCACATACAAAGAAGAAGAGCATGAGCATGATACACAACTAAAGAGAATAAGTAAAGAGATACAACAACTAAACACACAATAATACGAATATAAGAGACGAATGGAGAAAAAAATTGGGTTGCCTCCTAAAAAACACTTGTTTAAGGTTATTAGCTTGATTTACCTTCATTCTTACCTTCAAGGTGGAACACATGGAGGAGAGTTACCTCCGGTCTTCTTGGATATGTTGCCACATGGGAAATTCATAGAGATGCATAAAAAGACCTTGTCCATCTAAGTACAATTGGTCTACCTTTTTTGGCAGTGATAGTGTAAGATTTATTCCTTTTTTTAGCTTTTCATTCACCTTGCACCACATTTTCTTCAAGTTTTTCTTCTTCTTACTACTTAGCGATGGGTTTGTCTCCACATAGCTCACATGTTACATCAGTGGAGGAGTAGAGATGTTTTTTTTTTTTACTTCTTTGTTGTCTAACCCATCCAAGTATTCATTTAATGGGTTTATTGCCAAGATCTCCTGCCCACAATCAGAGATAACCATGTGAGTATCATCAGTGAAGTAAAGGGGATCATCATGATCCAAGATGTGATTCATGGCATCGGGGAGTGTGAAAACAACTTCCTCTTCCCCTACTCTTAGCGTCATTTTTCCTCCTTTCACATCAGTGAGAGCACCTGAGGTGTTGAGGAAGGGTTGACCAAGGATTAATGGGACCTCGACATCATCATCCACATTGGGAATTAATAAGTGTTTGTGTATGCATATTATTAAGTATATTTTACTTACAATGAGGATTTCTTGTATCAGATTTTATAGCTCATTCTTGTGTATTTTTGTTCTTTTATTCGCATAGGGTTATGAAGGCATCCTAAGGAAGAAAGAAGAAAAAATAGACTATGGAGAATCTATTTGGAGTTATTTTGCAAAGATAGAATGAACAAGACACAATGCTTTCGTTATTCATGAAGGTGTGTGCCATATTCCAGTGATTTACAAGTCAAACAAGAGTTGTAAGGGCCTCAAGGTTCATGACCCAACTTGTGTAAGAGTTTCAAGAGTTCTTCCAATAAATTTGAAAACAAAGAAAGTCATACAGTCTACCACACGGCACGTGTACCCACCATAGTGGCCTCGATAGATAAAGAAGCAAAGTCTGGGACAATTTTCTGCTAAGTGTTGGGTTCCAGAGAATTCACACGGCCATATGAAAATTCCACACTGTCGTGTGGTGACCTGTGTGAAAATTCCACACGGGCATATGGCTGTGTGAGCATTGGTGCGGACGTACAATTTCAGACTTTAAGTAGCTGATTTGAAGGGTTTAGAGGTGTCTTCTTTTCTACTTTTGGAGGAGGCCATGGTGAGGACTTGGAAGAGGTTTTTTTTCTAGGTTTTAGGGAAACTATTTGACCATCAAAATCAATTATCTTCAGAGGAAAGCCGTTGGGGTAGCCACCGATGGCCTTGCTTTGCCAGAGTGTACAATAAGCTTGACGGAGAGATCCTTGGAGAAGGAAGGACTGTTCTTGAAGATCATCATCGTAAGAATAGAGGGAGTTTTCTTTATGGAATACTTACATTATCATTTGATTTCATTCTTAAAGATGTATTGCTCCATGGAGAGCTAAACCCTTTTGGGCACTTGGGCATATGAACCCTAGGTTTTTATTTGTTTCATTGACTATTATTTTGTTTCCTTTAATTTAGTTTTTAATAGAGTTTCAATCTTGTTTTCTTATTGCTTGATTTTCCCTTAGGGTGACACTAGGGTTGAGAATCCATCTAATCATCATTTTGATGAGTGACAACTTCATTAGAACAGAACGAGCAACATCGGATATTTTCTGATTATGCTAGACCCTTAGTTTTGGGCACACAATCAAGTATTGTGTGACCCCAGATTACAGCTCCGAATTTTGAGATAAACTAGCATTCATCAAAATGATTCAACAATCAGCACAATTCAATGGTTTGGCCGATGAGGACCCAAACAACCATATAGAGAACTTCTTGGAAGTTTGTGATATGCTTAAGATTAACGGTGTATCGGATGATGCTATTATATTGAGGGCATTCCCATTCTCTCTCAAGGGAAGAGCCAAGAAGTGGCTACATTCTTTGCCTAAGGCCTCCATCACGACTTAGAACGAGATGGTCGAAGCTTTCCTTGCTAGATACTTTCCTCTGGGGAAGTCGGCCAAGCTTCGCAATGAGATATCGTCGTTTGTGCAGATGGAGTTAGAGTCATTGTTTGAGACATGGGAGTGCTTCAAGGATCTTTAGCGGAGATGCCACAACACGAATTTCCCAAATGGATGATTATTCAGACTTTCTACAATGGGTTGAATCCGAGTACAAGACAGTTGTTAGATGCCACCGTAGGAGGTACAATGGGGAGTAAAATCCCAGAAGAAGCCAGACATTTAGTAGAAGATATGGCCATGAATAGTTATCAGTGGAATGCGTGAGAAAGGAAAAAGGTGGCCGGGCTCTATGAAATAGATGCAGTAACTTCATTAGTGGCTCAAGTGGAATCATTGAGTAAAAAATTAGACCTTCTAACTTCTAATAGAGTGGCGGCTGTGACTACTTGCACCGGGTGTGGTGGAGGACATGTTCCCTCTGATTGTTTGATCTCTATTGGTGATGCATCTTTAGTGGAGAAAGTCAATTTTGTGGGTAATGTAATGAGGAACCAAGGGAATCCATATAGAAACACCTACAATCCTGGTTCGAAGAGTCATCCCAATTTTTCGTGGAGCAACCAAGGACCACAAAAGGCCATGACACCACCAGGTTTCCAACAACAAGCCCAAACATGGAGAACATCGTTTCAGGCTTGGAAACCCGAATGACCGATTTAGAAAAGGCCTTAACTAGGTTTGTGCAATCGTCAGATACAAGGTTTCAATCAGTTGAGG
This sequence comes from Dioscorea cayenensis subsp. rotundata, assembly GCF_009730915.1. Classification (NCBI taxonomy): domain Eukaryota; kingdom Viridiplantae; phylum Streptophyta; class Magnoliopsida; order Dioscoreales; family Dioscoreaceae; genus Dioscorea; species Dioscorea cayenensis. The sequence continues at coordinate 13,887,248 of NC_052485.1, read as the reverse complement.
CTACACTTCGTAACCACACTGTTTTTTTGCACAATCTTGAGAATCAAGTGGGGCAAATTGCGAAGTCTCTATCGGAAAGACCACAAGAAAGCTTACCAAGTAATACTGAAACCAATCCTAGAGAACATGTAAAGGCGATCACTTTGAGAAGTGGTCATGAGGTTAAGGGTAAACTTCTGAGTGAGAAGCCCAATGTAGACACATTCGAGGTCATAGAGGTTGAGGAGGGAGCAAGTAAAGAGAAGGAAGTGGCACCCCCACTTTTCAAGCCAAGAATCCCTTATCCCTCTAGATTAAAAAATGACCAAGGGGATGAACAATACAAGAAGTTCCTGAGTTTGTTTAAGCAACTCCACATCAACATTCCTTTTGTTGAGGCATTGTCCCATATGCCTTAGTATGCAAAATTCTTGAAGGACTTGTTGACAAACAAGCAAAAGTTGGAGGAGAGTGCCTCTGTGATTCTAGATATTTCTTGCTCGGCGGTCTTGCAAAAGAATATGCCTAACAAGAAGAAAGACCCGGGAAGCTTCATCATACCGTGCAACATTGGCAATTTGGGTGAAGAAATGGCATTGGCGGACTCAGGGGCCAGTATCAACGTCATGCCATATACTTTCTTTCAGAAGCTAGGATTGGGAGAACCTAGGCCCACTGGGATGATGTTGTAACTAGCAGACCGAATGGAGAGACATCCGAGGGGCATCATTGAAGACATGCTTGTCAAGGTGGAAAAGTACATATTTCCTGTAGACTTTGTAGTGTTGGACGTCGATGAGGATGCGGATGTATCTTTGATACTTGGGAGGCCATTCTTGTACACTTCCAAGGAATTGATCGACATGGACAGCGGGGAGTTGACGCTGAGGGTTGGAGATGATAAGCTCACATACTGCCTCGCTGAAGCCATGCGACATTCTCTCGACTTCGATGATAATTTGTATTTTTTAGACACTACTAATGAGATTGTTGATGAATACATGCAGGAAATGTTCAATTCGGACCCGTACAAGGGTTTGTTAAACCAAGAGGTGGACAATGAAGAAGTAATAATGCTTGGTCTGGAGGAACATGTACCATCTACTCTGGGGATCATGAAGAAGGTGCTCCAGAAGATGAAGAGGGCGAGGAGATGCCACCGGAAACGCCCCAAGGCTGTTGGGGATGTGGAAGAACCGAACAAGTTGGATGAACCATTGCTAGGTGGTACCAAGCCTGATAACTCTCCCTCTACCTTCAAGAGACTTTGCTCTTCATGCTTTCAAGCTACGGGTAAGAGGGCAACCTTCATTTATGAACCCCCGTGAGGTAAGATAAGGTACGTCAAGCTTAGTGACGTTAAACAAGCGCTTCTTGGGAGGCAACCCAAGTATTTATTGTTTTTCTAGTGTTTAGTAGTGTTTGCATGAATAAGGTGTCTAGTGTTGGTGTCTATATGTTTTGAATGCTATTGCTGTGAGTTTTCCATGAATGTTCGGTGCTTACGTGTGTTTTTAATGTGTTTGGCTAAGTTGGTTGGTCGTTTGAGCATGTTTCGTGTTTTTCTCTGGTGTATTTTGTATGCTAGACGTAGGCTCTGAGTGTATCTATGTGGTCAGGAATTTTCTGCTGAGCCTGCAGAGTTTCCTAAGACATCCAGAGAAAACACACTGGCGTGTGGAATTTCCACACACCCTTGGGTCTCTATTAAGAGCTCATCCAGAGAAGGCACAGGGGCGTGGACTTTCCCCTAGAACGGCCTTGTGAGTTTCGCACGCCCGTGGGTAATTTTTGCACGGGCGTGCGTCTTCTTGCAGAGAACTAGCAATTTTTCTCGAAAGCACACAGGGGCGTGAACTCACCCCTGTGGGCGAACCTGTGACAAACGCACGGGCGTTGGTACTTCCGGCACGCCCATGTAGATCTCTGTAGAAGAGCTCTCCTCCATCTCGAGAAGATACAGGGGCGTGCACTTGCCCCTGTGAGTTGGACCTGTGAATGTCCACGCCCGTACGGAAGTTCCGCACGGGCATGCGAAACACTTAGCAATTTTTCTCGGTTGTACAGAGAAACCACAAGGGTGTGCTGCTGCTCCTGAGGGCCAGGCGCACGGGCATGGATATATTCTGTACGCCCATGTGGATATTTTCAGAGACATAAAGTGGCATCCAGAGAGCGCACAAGGGTGTGCGTTTGCTACTATGAGTCTCTCTGGTGGAGGTGCACGGGCGTGGGTAATTTCCACACGCCCGTGCGAATAAACAGAACGTCAAAAGGCCCAAGTTCTTTTAAAAGTCTCGTTATTTCTCTTCTTTTTCATGCTCCTCATTCATCTGAGGGCACACATGCACACTTTCCCGAGTTTGTGCTACCCATTTGGAGGGATTTTTACTTCGTTTCCCTGCCGAATCAAAGTTTTAAAGTTCAACTCATTGGTAAGCTCTATTTCTTGTTTTTCTTCGTCAATTCTTGATTTTAATCAATGAAACTGGTTAATGTTGCTTCATTTCTACAATTATAGGGGTATTGCATGCTTAGACGAAGTTAGAAACAATTAAATGGTGTCTTTTTGGATTTTTGAGGCGCGGCCGTGCAGTTTTCATGCCCTGTGGATCCATACGGGGGTGTGAAAATTCCACACGACCGTGTGGATTTCTGCAGCATTATTCCTTTGAGCCAATTTGAATGATTTCTTTTGTAATTCTTGTAGTTATGGCCCCTGGTCAAAGAAGCAGGATGGTAAGTGGCCCCGAGAGTCATTTACTGAGCCCAACAACATGGATTTCACGATTCCCGAGCATCAGGCTCGCTTTGGGAGGTTGTCGAGGCTAGGATTTGGTCAGATGTGTTTTCCCGACATCGATGCTTTGCGGGAGATTCAGATGGCAGGTGCTATGGTGGAGGAGATAGAAGACATGCTGGCGGTTGGCAGCTGGGGCTGTTTATTGTCGATTAGAGACCCCGCCATCCGCACATTGACGCTCGAGGTCTTAGCATCATTCGAGTTCGATCACTCGTATCCTACTTTTGATAGTATTAGTGTCATGCAGTTTCGAGCCCTCGGACAATATCATAGCTTGAGCGTGACTCAGTTTTCTATCTTGATGGAGCTATATGATGTAGCATATATAGAGACAGAGGAGTATGAGCAGTTTCTCATGGATTATCCTGGGAGTTTGATGCCGTAGTGTGCTTACAGTGCGTTGTGTGGACAGGGGCCGTATGAGCCCGGGTTTCTAAGGCCACCTGCTTCTCCTGACCGAGCTACAGATACATTCATGCCGTTCTAAGCAAGTCAGTGAATGAACGTGGTGATAATACTGGTGTGCTCAGCTGACAGGAGCTATTATACTTATATTCGATGGTACAGAGCACACTAATACATCTGGGATATATTCTGGTAGAGTATCTTCGACATCAGGGACAGTATGCCAGGATCGGTGCCCTATTCTTTGGTTCCTACATTACGAGGCTAATCGTCGATATGGGTCTACTTGAAGCGATCAGAGGGGCTGAGAAGGCGACTGTACCCACTCCCCTGGGCATAGAGACGATGAGATTGATGGGGATGGTTCGCAGGGTCTAATCCAGAGTTCATGCATTGATTACACCTAACCCCAAGGTAGCAGAGGGAGATGATGTTGATGCTGAGGCTTCTCAGCCCGATCTCGAGCCTCAGCCGACACAGATGGAGACCGAGGCACCTTCTGCAGCACAGGATCAGGCCCCGGTGCACATGGTTTCACTATCTCGAGCCCATGATCATTTTGAGAGGCTCGAGAGTGCTGTGGTGGTGCTATGGACTGAGATTGCTGAGGTCTGAGCAGATATAGCAGAGATCCTGGCAACACAGGCTGCTCGGTACGCAGAGTTCATGGCAGATTCTTGAGCGAGACGTTACCTCATCGTTTGTTCTGCGACCACGGACTCCTCAGGTTCCTCCGGCATCACCACCACTATTCACACTGGCGCCATTTGATTTAGCACCCATAGCACCAGCAGAGCCGACAGTGGACGACACCGACCTTTTGACTTTATTTTTCATTTATTTACTTCCGCATTTTATTTTGGACTTGTATACTCAGAAAGGACTTTCCTTCTGAGTTTATCATCATTTTGTTGTCTCGAGTTGTACTCATTGCCTTATCTTTTATATACTCGAGTTGTTTTTGTTTTATTGAGCTTCACTGAACCCCTCGTGTACGTGTGCAGATGGTCTTGTCAGTATGAGAATTGAGAGCTAGTCATGGACACTACCAATGTGGGCCATGTGTGCTTCACAACCCGTTGGAACTTTACTCCCAAAGATTTATCTCCATCAAATGCAACACTAGAAGTCAGGGGAGTATTGTTTGGAATGCTTCTCCCACATATGTTCTTGATTGATATATATTATGAGTGAGCTTGCATGTGTACATTTGGGACAATGTACAACTTAAGTGTGGGGGAGTTTCATAGTGCACATATCTTTTATATTAGTTTGATTGTTATACATGCTCACATAGCCAATGGCGGTTCACCTTAGTTGCAATGATTGTATTCTTGAGCTTAGGAGAATTTTTAACATTGAATGTTCTCATGCTCTAGTTTTTACTTGAATTTCTAGAAATTTTTCCCAATTCACACTTGTTGCACTACTCACTCTTTAAACTCTTTTGAAAACTCAAGTTTAACATTAAAGGGACTAGTTATAGTTGTGTCTTGTGTTAATTTTCAGAAAAAAAATGGAAAAAGGAAAAGAAAGAACAAAAATAGTTTCATTGTTTAGTTATGCTTGTTGGGTGGAAAGAGCTACCACCTATGGAGTATGAAGCTACTCTCATAAGTCGAATACTAGTTATGCCCTAATGAGAGAAAGTGCTATCTCATGGGATGAGTGAAAGCTACCACCCCGGTAGAAAGAGCTACCACCTCAAAAGTGTGAAATTAGCGGCCGCTTTGGAAAGGACTACTTTAGAGGATGTGTGAAGCTACTACCATCTTTTCAAATTTTCGTTACTTTTTTGTAGATAAATAAGTCCTTTCTACTTATAACTTTGAGGAGTATATCTTGGGTTGACTTGAGTGAGTTTACACACTTACACGATTTCAGGTTTGTTGTCCTTTTTGATTGAAGTTTTTAGATAGAGCATTGATTTTTTGTATTTAATGTTGAAACTTCCCTTACTTGTGGAATGCTATCTTTGTATGCTTTGGTGAACCTAAGGCCAAGCATTTCCAATATTTCCTTCATCTATGCCTTAATATTTTAAATTTTTCTTGAGGACAAGCAAAAGCTTAAGTGTGGGGGAGTTTGATAAGTGCTTGAGTGTTAAAGAATGCGAAGTGTTCTTTCCTTATGATGAGCATTACTTTTATCAGGTTTTAGCGCTAGTATGTGTGCATTTATGTTATTTTCATGCATATAGGGTTGTGAAGCCGAATGTTGGAGAAAGAAGTCAATGTAGATCGTGAATGCACCATTTGGAGAAAATCTTGAGAATGATCAAACGCGAAGACATAAGTCGGGTTCAAGATGTGAGAATGTGTGCCAACCTCCTCGTATTCAAGTTAGCACAATGATTTAGAGGGGCACAAAGGCAGTCACATTCAAGTATTCAGGCTTGTGCATATATAGCAAGATCTCCACCAATGTAGCCGTTTATTGAAAGAGCAAAGTGATCTACGACATAAACGTGTGCCCGTTTACATTACCTCAATGAGAACATGGATTCGGGAGTATTTCAAGACGGTATTGTAGCAAGATACTGTAACAATTCATTGTAGCAGGTACTGTTCATAGCCGGCCGAGAAAAGTTATTTCCAGAGAATCCACAAGGGCGTGTGGAAATTCCACATGCTCGTGGGTTAATTCCATGGGTTGTGTGGTGACTCCACAAGGGCGTGTGGATTCTCTATTCCAGTTCTATTTAAGGAGATTTCAGCCCCGATTTCAACATTCTTTTCTCCATCTTTTCCCCAACTTGAGAGAGGACGGCGGCTAAGGTTTGGAGAGGTATTGGCTAGGGATTGGGAGAGGTTTTATGGCTCCGACATCACGCTCCGTTTGGAAGAAGGTTAGTGGGAGAGCTTTCATCGGCATCGATCCGACAAGGTGTATCCTAGGCCGGACAAAGGGACCTTTGGATGAGTAGAGGCTTCTTCACAAGACCATCATCATGAATATCAAGGGGGTTTTCTATGGATTACTTGTTTTTACATTCGATTTCATTGATTATAACTAGCTCCATTGAGAGCTAAACCCCTAGTGGGTACTTGGATTTGTGAACCCTAGGATGCATTTGTTTCATTAAACCTTGTTATTATGCTTTCATTAATTGATGTTTTTATTTGAGTTCCAATATTGAATGATTGATTGATTGAATGCTCCCTTAGAGTGACACTAGGGTTGAGAGTTCACCTTGGTAACCCTTGTGAGTGAGTGATACACTGTGAGAGTTAGACAAAGCTAGATTGGAGAGGGTAGAGAGGGTGAGTTGAGAGGTAGCGAAATGTCCCCTTTCCCCACCGATGTGATTTATCCTACCTCTATTTCCTCGAGTTTTTTGTGGTCATAGTACAGTGAATGGGCTAAGGGATGACCTTCCGTTGGGGCCTAGTTGCAGAGGCAACGGAGTGAAGCGTTGAAGTGATTTTAGCTCCTACGGCTTAATTGTGACTAGGAACCTTCCACCTGGACCAAAGGGTTAGGTCTACTTCTAGGAAGAGGATTTATTACTTGGAATCCCTAGAACTCATTGTGATTCTATACGAGTGCGAGATTGAGAGATTGTTCAATTTCTCCGGAGACATGTATAGAGTTAGGCATGGTTGACCCTATAGATTTGAGACCATGTATTGAAAGATCTCCATGACTCATTAATGCATTAGTTAGAAAGCATAATAGAGGGTTTTGCACTTGAAACGATTGTCCTAGGTGGAATAATATCCGGGTACCCAATTTATATCGATTGCCTTACCTCCCCTTTACTTGTGCTCTTTTTCTTGTCTCTTTTACTTTTGTTACATTACATCTTGTCACACAAGTATAATTCACTTTTCACTTAGTTAAGAAACAATTTAAGTGTTTTTATTCCCTACTCCCTATGGATATGATACCCCCTCATCTGGGATTTATTACTTCGACAAACCCGTGCACTTGCGGGACATACGCAATGGGCATTGTCAATGGCTAAATCAGCAAGCTCTAAATTTTCTGAGTATTCCTCATGGGTCCCCAGCAACGGTGCCAAAAACTTGACTCGCGATGTGAATACTCAAAAATGCAAAGGGTTGTCAACTAATACCTCTGGCACAAGCATGAGAAGGTAGTATTCTCAGGAACCAAGGAATTACCCGTACTTCCTTTCCATATGTTGTTTAGCCTACAAGATCAAGTGAGTTCTGTAAACTACCAAAAGAATTAAGAAGAGCTAAGAAATGAGTCTATATATGAGATAAAGGGGGTGAAAATTAAGGGGTGAAGCTGGTCATGGATGTGGATTCCCGTAGGGCTACTAAAGTGAGAAGGATGCTAGGACTACCATGCAACTTGTGGTTTAGACCAAGATATTCCTAATATAGATCAACCCGATGGTGAAGGCAATTAACCCCTAATCCAATATGAGTATTTATGCTGAATTTCTTCCGACCAAATCCTTCTACGATCGCATTACAAGGGGTAAAATCTCTAATTAGGGCCAAAACTCAAACTAGGTCCAACCCTAATGTTGGAGGGGTACAAAATACTCGATGGTCATGGTGTATTTGTACATGAATCCCTTCCAAGCTAAGTTTGTCTACTACAAGGGTGTTGGTCACACCACTAAGTACAACCTAGAAATAGACATATAGAGTTCTCATGTATACCAATGCATCAAAGTATACCAAGCTTGAATCTCAAACACATTAATAGCAATAAGATTAGATCAAAACATCTAATTACACAAGTTCACCAATATTCGGTGACCTTGGGGTTTAGTTGTTCATGCTAACAAAATACATGCTCAAATCCATAAAAATAACCAATTAAAGCAACATAAAACTCCCTCAAGTAATGAATGCAGAGAAACAAGCCGTGCAGAGCTTCTAAGGGCGCCACCAAAGGGATGGCTTCCTTGTCCTCTATAAGCCTCTATAATAGTGAGGGGACATCTTGACTAATCTTGCTTCTTTCTTTGATTTCCACTCCAAAGAATGTCTTCTTGCACTTCCTTTACCCCGGATCTAGAGGTGGAGAAAAAGGGTCTAAGGTAGGAGATGAGATCCCTTCAGAAAGCCCTAAAAGCATGTTTTAAAGTCCTTCTGATAAATGCTTGAGTAGACATATTTCTCTATATATTTTATATGCTTTGATCATCACTTTTACCATGGTTTATGTCTCATATAGTGTATTTGGTGTTCTTTTGTGCAATTAGGTTGTTAATGCCTTGAAGGAAGAAAGAGAAGCAAAGATAGGTTATAAAGACGCATTTTGGGAGTTCTTGTACAACCTAAGGGTCAAGACACAAGAGGAGCTTATGTACATAGAGGTGTGTGCCAACTTCCAAGAGGATTTAGGCCAATTTGCTAGTTGGAAGGGCACAAAGGCAGTCACATCTCTATATCCCTACATTATGTGTAGAATGCTAGACCTTCCAACTGATGATTTGATGAAGAAAATTCTTATAACCTACCAAGTGGACATGTGCTTGACCATGTGGCCTCAAGAGAAGAGTATGCGAGACACGTTCATGAAGAGTACTGTAGCAAAAATGCATCATGGTACTGTAGCGACATTGTAGCAAAAACATTGTTCATGCGACCGAGTGAAATTTGACGCTGGTGCGTGTAGGCACGTGACAGTCACAGTTTAGGCCTATAAATAGCCCTTTTGGTTTATTTTTTGTAGACTTTTTGCTAGCGTTCAAAGGGAAAAGCGGCTATTGTTTCAAGAGGAGGTCTTTGACGAATTTGGGGGGTGTACTTCACCAACTTTGATAGATCTTTCCTCCGTCATGGAATCACGGGGGCCTTCGATAACTTAGCTTCAGAGAAAGATCCTTCAAGATGTTAAGCGACCCATCAAGGCCATCACATGAATTGGAGAGGGTTTTTCTCTATAGTTTGCATTGATTTCTATTCCACTATTATTTGCTTTGTAACTCGCCCCATGGAGGGCTAAACCCTAGTAGGCATTTGGGCATGTGAACCCTAGGATCTTATCTTTTGTATTGATTCACTTTATGCTTTCTATTAATTCCGAGTTTATTTGATTTTTAATCTTGTTTTCTCATTGCTTGCATGTCATATTGATCTTTGTGATTTATTGGTAATGTATGATTTATTGCTTTGGTGAGAGAGAGGTCTCCATTTGGGTTAGAACTTCAAGATTAATGAGGGTTTAGAGGGTGAGTCATGAGATAGTGGAGTGTCCCATTTTTCTTCTAATGAGTGCTTCCTATCTCCATATTCCCTGAGCATTATGCAACCATATTTGGTGTGAGGCATGAGATTGAGAGATTTCTCTGCCAAGAACTTGTAGGGGGTTAGGGATCTTTCTCCTAGAAGTAAGGTTAGGTTTATCTTTAGAAATCGGTTGCACTCCTAGGTATTGAGATTGAGCGATTCCTCCACCGGGAATTGGTAGGGGACTAGTATTGGTGGCCTGGAGGCGGGGACCGATTGTTCTTGGATTACCTCGACTCATCTAACTCGGTTTAGGAGTATTTAGTAAGTTTTGCACTTCATGTCTAGATCCTAGGGGAGTATTGCCCGGGTACCTCATCTTTATTGATTGAGATCTCCCTTGTTATCTACTTTCCCTAGCTTTCTTGAGATTTTCTTATTCTTGCAATTAAGTTAATTCATCACAATCTTGATTTCAATTAGATAACAGAGAAGTGGTTACTACTAATACTTCCGTTCCCTATGGATTCGACTACCCATCTTACCGGGTATTTTATTACTTTGACACTCGTGCACTTGCGGTACAAACAAGCAATTCGGTCATATCACCTTCTCAAGTTACCTTCATGACCTTGTTCATGAGCATAAAGAAAACCATCAGAGCCTCCGGATTTCTGCCAAAAATTCTATGAGTATTATAGTAAAAATACTATAGTAACTGCTACAGTAAACTAAGCATTTTTCCAGCCAGTTTAGGGACATCTTCACGGCCATCAGAAAACCCATCAACGAAACCCGAGACTTCGCTGTTTTGTAACTCCTTCATGATACAGTACATGCTATAGTATTACTGAAGTCCCTAGGGCTCTAAAATATCATTTTCGTTGTCGATTTCTTTCTCATTTGCGTTTTTGAGCTCACCTGGGCATCTTTGAGGCCGATAACATGAATAAGGCCAATTAGACCACAAAAAATGACATCAAATCATCAATTAATACATGATTTGTACAACACATATATGTATAGAATACACACATTTAGGCGTTATTCCCTGGGGTCCCAAGAGCTGCTATTACTTTCCGCTAGATGACACTATATAGTCTACCCAATATAAGTTTAAAAGAAACTAAGAAAACTATAAACAATTGGATTGAGGCTCACCACATAAACACATTAAGGAAGCAATTAACAATGAAAGAGTGAGGTCCCTGGGCAAGGATCCCCTCGGGACTACTAAAGTTAAAGAGAGGCCAGAATTGCACAAGTAATGGTAGTTTTGGACCAAGAGATATCCTAAAGTAGGTTACCCCGATAGTCACAGCGATAATCCCGAATCCCATATGAGTATTGGCTCAGAATCTCTTCTGACCAAATCCTCCTACAATTGCATTACTACTGGGGAAATCTCTAATTAGGGTCGATACTCAATGCCTAGGTCTAGCCCTAATAGTTGAAGGGGTATGAAATACCCAATGTTCACAACGTATTTATACATGAATCCCTTCAAAGCTAGGTGAGTCTAGTACAAGGGCGATGGTCATGCACCAAGTACAACCTAAAAGTTGAATCGCAGAGTTCTCATGCAAAACAATACATCAAAGAACACCAAGCTTGAACCACAACCCAAACTAAAAGCACTAGAAGTAAATCACAACATCCATACAAGCAAATTCATCCCAAGGTTCACCAGATGCCCGGTGACCTTGGGAGTCTAGTTCAATATGAATAAGAGAGAGATCTCAAGATACATATACAACATGAACAAAACTAAAGAAACTCCCTTGAAATGTTGACTAGAATGTGGTAATGAGAGCTCGTCAGATCCGTGCCAGCAAGCTCCTTGATGTTCTCCTTGATAGCACTCCTCTTCTCCCCTTGAATTTGCCCCTCAGATATGCTTTCTCCAACTGCCTTGAAGCCCAAGGTGATGATGGTGGAGAAAGGGTGGCCAAAGACCCTTTCAATGATGCCCTAGAAACCTCTTTTAAACTCCTCTTGGGATGGCATACGGTCTGGCTCACGGTCAACAAACGGGCCATGAAATCCTCAGTAATTCTACCAATTTCCCAGTAAGTTGCTATAGTAACTACTACAACAAACCTGCTATAGTAATTGCATCTTCAGTTGGCTTACGACTATGAGGTTGCTAGTGAGGATTTCTATACTTAGCATTTTTCTTCATACCATCGTGCTACAGGATGCTAAGTGATAATTTTAACTAAGAATTAAAGTGAAATATTAGGTATTTGGTATCATTCTTATAACTAAATATATTCAAAATTTTGACTCTTTGAAAGGGAGAAACATCAATGTCAAAAGTAGGTGATTAAGTTTGTTTGAACTCTTTTTATGCAATCATATCACTAGTACGAACCGAAACTATTGTTGATTTGAATTAGAGTATGCATTTAGTCATTTGCTTGCTAATTCAATTGTGTTTATGAGTTAGGCATTAATTTAGCCTTCAAATGTTGTTGGATGTGGTTATACTCACTCATATACCATTGTTAGATTTGGGATTTTTAATGTGAGATTTGTTATAGGTTTATTTTAGTAAACAACTAATATTAGATCATTTATTCTATTTAATTTAATGCTAATTATAAAAAATTAAGCTACAAAGTAAAACACTAGTATTTAGAATCATGCTCATAACAAAATATATTCAGTTTGGCTTTGCTTGAGTCTTGTAATTATGTCATTAGTTGATAAGTGTTATTTTGTATGTATTTGATCCATATTGTTTAGCACTTAATCGACTATTTTAGGCATTGTTTGTATATATAACTGGTACTTAATTGTTCACTTCGTACCACAAGTTAAATAAAGCATAACAAGGTCCAAAGGAAGCAATTCTAGAGTAATTGGGTGTTTAAAACAAGCAAACTGTGAAATACACGACCATGGTACATGCCCGGGTACACCTCGATAGAAACAACCACACAAGCACCGTATTGATCTCTCATAGGCCTCTAATTCACGTCTTACTGAGAGGAACACGCCTATGTAGATTTGAAAGATTAGAGATCTCGTCCAAGACAAGAGCACGGGCAGGGGGACGGTTGAATGGCCATGTAACTGAAGAACCGAAAAGAGTTATCAGGAGATACATGGCCACAGTTAAAATAACGCGGCCATGTACAATGGCCCGTGTACATCAAGTTTTAGAGTTTTCGGGAATTCTCCTGGGAGTTAGACGGGTAAGGTACACACCGGTGTACCTACCTATGTAAGGGTCTGGTCCAGCTAGTATAAATAGAGATTTTAAAGAGGTTTTAGGCTATCAAAGTTTTGGCCAATTTTGGGGGAAAAGTTCTAGAGATCTTTTGCTGTGATTAAAGTGGGCTTTGAAGGATTAAAGGAGTTTGAAGGAGTCGCTGGAATGACGATCTATTAGCAATGATAGCAGCTCACATCATCTCTAATCACATTACATTGAGAAAGGGGGTTTTTCATTACATGTTTAGGGATTTAGGAATTGAGATTTATCCTATATTGATGAACATGAACCCCATGGAGGGCTAAATTTCTTGGATGCTTTGATTGATGTAGCTTGTGTTTTCTTTATCTTTTGATTGCTTTTTAATTTGAAATCAACCTTCCACTTTCGGATTCAACCTTGTTTTATTTGTTGGATTTACGTATCTAAAAGTGCCACTTATATTATGTTATTGCTTGTGTATTGAAAGATCCTTTCAATTAGAACACACTTGGTTGAATAGGTACTACTAATGCTCGCTAGAGATAGTAAGGATGCCATGTACAATTTGAATTGAACTTCAACAATTAATCCCTAATTCTTGACATGGAAACCTTAATACTTATTGCAATCGTATGAAGGTAAGAGTAGAGAGATTCACTTGAAGCCGCTAGCATAGAATTAGACACTAAGGAGTCATGAGAGAGCACTTGGTGTATTTTTGGTTTCCTTCATTCTGGCTAGCAAAGGTTTATTCTATTTTAAATTGCAATCTCCTTGATCTTTATCATCCCAAGTGAACTCAATCCGGGCATTGTCTTCATTTATTGATTCAGTTACTTCTTCTCCCTTACTTAGGCCTCTTACTTGATTTTATTGTTCATTTTCGTTTTTTGGATTAATCTTGAACCTTGTTTTAGTTAGCTAACGAAGACAGGGTTAGTACTAGTACTATCCAGTCTCTTTGGATTTGACCTTGCTTTGCATGTATTACTTCGATTGACGCATCAGCTTGCGTGCATCTACTTCACGTCAATCATTAGTTTTGGCTAAAATTTTGTTTTAATAGTCCTTCATCATTCTTAGAGATAGATAGATACTCATTTAAGCTATATTGCCACTAACTTTGGACCATCTGGTTTGTGTCAAGTTGCTGATTAAAACCTCAATCTTTTGTTTGTTTCTAAAATTTCTTAATTGAATCATGGTTTATCCACTTTATTCCGAAAGAAAACAAGGTCGCCTAAGACGACCTGTCTTATGTTGCGAGTTCAAATCAGATTCCTACTTTTTATATCATTAAGTAGTTCATAGTTGAGTATACTGTTTATCTATATAAGTTTTTGACATCTCCTAGAACTCCTCTCACATCATCTTTAGATGCTGGTGAGCAGCAACTACCCACAAGAGCTCCAAAATGTAGTTCAAATGTCAGAGCATCCTCAACCACAAAAACTTGTAGGGTATCTTAATTTCTACTATTCATTATCCTTTTTAATGCGTTAGTTAAGGATTTTGTTTCCATTTTGACTACCTTTTGTTATAGCACTTTATTGCTCCTTCATCATATTGCATTTCATAAGATGAGTAAAATCTCTTTGCTATAGCAATTTATTGCTCCATCATATTGCATTGCATACGAAGATTAGCTCGCCATAACTAAGTGTGTTTACTACTCAATGCAACATCTGTTATAGCTTGTTGGTTTTTGCCGTTATTTGATTCATTACTTGATCCTTTTAGTAGTGGATGGTTGAGTTTGACTCTGCTTTGTTTTCTCATATTTGCTTTAGCTGTATAAAGCTTCAGTTGGCCAGAACTGACTCTGTGAGAATCTTTCATGTTGGAAACTTGGAATAGTTCTATCAATAGTTCATTTTTAATATTAGATTAGATACGACAAAAATATGAATTTTTTTGTTATCGTTATCTAACAATCTTTAATGATACCAGACTAGCTGGCGATGACTTTTACAGCTAGTTTATGTCGCTTGAGTGATTCTTACATTATAATATCAATTGATATGGTCATGAATTATGTTAATCTAAAATTTTAGTATTGCTATACTTTTTCTGTGTATTAGGCTTGACATTTGGAGTATGTTTCTCATTTTCTGCACTAGCAATCTACGAATGCATTGATGTAAAAATGTTCTTTCGGTTACATTTCATGAGGTCAAAAGGAAGCATGCAAGAGCAAAGATGTATAGTTCATCTTATTTTACCATACATTACTGTTATAATCTTCCTATCTTTGTTTGTTCTATCTAGGTTTTATGCAAGTTTATAAGTGATTTCCTCGTAATGTGATTTTTTACTGTATAAATAGTATGTAGATTTTCATTTTCAAGAGAACTTTAGGATGCTGAGTTGAAATATTGCATCTCACTATTATTATTATTATTATTATTTTCTTGAACATTTCTGTGGATTAAGTAGATAATATATTGGCAGTATTGCTTGTTTGTATCCAAGTAGCTTTACTAAGATCATGATATGAGTATTTGGCCATATCATGTGCCATTTGGCCAACATATTTCAAATAATATGTCCACCATGCTTTCATCATCAATTATGACCTATAGCGGCCTTGACTAACCATTAAATGATAATCCACATGATGGTTAAACATTTCATTGTAGTGAAATTAAATGATAGCTTTGTAAGGCTTATTTTTATTGTTATATGTATTTAAACTATTCTGATGAAATGGAGACCATAGTTTAGGAAGATTGTAGCTCGCCATCATTTTTTAGCTGAGACCAGAGACTGTAATATATTTGATTAGCTTTTTGTGTGGTTCTAATAAGAATATTTTAGCTTAGTGATGTCTTCTATTTATATTTATCTTGACTAACAGAGGAAACTTATACTCTATATTCATTTTCTACAGAGCTACAAAGAACCAACATATTCTAGATGGAGACCTGAGATAGAAAAGATGGGAGATAGAGATGAGAGAGCAAATGAGGTTATGACTAAGATGGAATTTTTAGAGGAAGCATATGAGGAGTAGAAGTAATGGAACCAGTCCATCCTTTCCCTCTTAGAATCTCAGGTAGTCAGGTAAATTTTGAGATAACTCCTCGTATTTCATATGCTGCTGCTAGGACTGGGAAGTCTGATTCCCATGTCCCCCACACTTCAGATGATGTTGAACAGCCTCAGCCTTCTACCCAACAACAAGATAAGGGTGTCGATGAAATTGCAACAAAATGAATGTGATGTTTTGGATTATTACATTAGATACTTTTATAACTTTTTATTGTTATATTAGATGTTTATATTATTATATTTTGTATTGGATTGTACTATTAGATGTTTGGACTATTACATTTTCTATTGGTTTTTTATATTAGATGTTTGGACTATTATATTTTGTATTGCATTGTTATTCTAGATACTAGTAGATCGAAATATTTATTTTGCAAAATATTATAAAAGATATTGTTGAGGATTATAAATTAGTTTTAAAATATGTTTCTAAAAATGTTTAAAAAATTATTGCAAATAATCGCAAACCGTGTCACAGTTTTGTTTGTTATAAATAATTAATTTGCAATAATAACAATGTGTTGCAAAATGTCTCACAAAGTTGAAACATAATTTGTGACACAATTTGCGACAATCGAAATGTGTCGCAAGATTTGTTGCAAAAAGTCTGACACAGTTGCAACACAATTTGCGACACATGAAAAGTTTTGTACAACCAAAATGTGTCACAAGTAATGTTGCAAAAAGTCTTACATATTTTCAACACCATTTGTGACACAAAAAATGTGTCACAGAAAATGTCGCATATCGTTGCAAGTTGAATTGCAAATAGTGCTCTCAATCGAATTGCATCGTCTGAGACCCCATTGATCTTCAACATGTCACAAACTTCGAGGAAGTTCTCAATATGACTATTTGGGTCTTCATCGGCTAACCCATTGAACTGTGCTGACTGTTGAACCATCAGAATAAAACCCGGCTTTAACTCAAATTTTGGGCAGCTACCGGTGGCCTAACAATGCTTGACTGTGTCCCACAAATTGTAGGCCTAGCAAAATCTGATAATGTCCTTTGTTTCCCCTCTTGTTCAACCATATTTTCTGATTCTTCGATCCCTATTTCAGCTGGAGAATTCTGTTCTTGTGCAGGTTCTTTGCCCCTTCTACGAAATCTTCGCTCAATTTCAGGATCCTCTTCAACTAATGTCGAAGGGTTCCCTCGGATCATAACCTGAAGCTGAAATCAATAAAAAGCAACAATGAGAATGGCGAAAGAGAGAAATATGAAGTAGAAAAGTAATAAAATATGAATAACTAAAGTAATCAAGTCCTAGTGTTCCTAATATCCTTTTCCCCGGCAACGGCCCTAAAAACTTGACACATCCAAATAGGTGTATAAACCGCAAGTGCACGGGTGTCGAAGTAATAATTTCCTGGTGAGTCGGGTAGTCGAATCCACAGGGAACGAAAGTATTAGTAATAACCACTTCTCAATTATCTAGTCAGAATTAATGAATATGATAGAGTGAACTTAATTGCAAGCAAAGCAAACAAGTATGCAAGAAATAAAGTAGAAGAGTCTCAATCACTAAAGATGAGGTACTCGGGCGATGATCCTCCTAAGATCTTCTATGCAGCTCAAGATTCACTAAATGCTCTTGAATTGAGTCTAATGAGTTGAGGTATTCCAATGATAACCAATCCTTGTCTCCAAGCAAAAGGCACGAGTCCCCTACAAGGTCCAGGTGGAGAAATCGACCAATCTCAACCCCTCACACCCCATATGACCGCAATACACTCTAAGGAAACCTAAGAGTGAAACCGATTCCAAAATGTAGATCCAACCCTAATACCTGGCAAAGGATCCTAACCCCCTACAAGGTCCCGGTGGAGAAATCGAGCAATCTCACGCCTCACACCAAATATGGTTGCAAAGAGAAAAGGGAATACGGAGATAAGAAACACTCAATCAAAGGGGAAAAGGGACACTCCTCTATCCCAAGGCTCACCCTCTCAACCCTCTTTAATCTTGGAAATATAACTCAAATGGAGACCTCTCACATCCAAATATTAAATCATGCAAATGTAAATCAACCACAAGGATTAACAACAATAGCAAGCAATTAAATCACAAGATTAAAACTCAAAACAGCTCGGACTAACTAGAAGCATTAAGAGAATCAATACAAAGTATAGATCTTAGGGTTCACATGCCCAAATACCTACTAGGGTTTAGCCTTCCATGGGCCTAGTTACAAAACAATAATGGATACAATGTAAAGAAATAAAACCCATAGAGAAAACCCCCTCGGATTCGTGCGGATTGGCCTTGATTGATAGTTCCACGTCTTGAAGGGTTCCTCTCCGAAGCTCAGTCATCAATGGCTCCCCAATGCTATGACGTCGAAGGAACCTATCAAAGTTGGTGAAGAACTCCCTCTCAATCGACGAAGACCTTCTCCTTCAACCCTAGCCGCCTTTCTCTCCAAGTCTATGCTTAAAGCTTAGCAAAAAGTCCCCTTAGAATCGGCTAAACAGTGTATTTATAGCTTCAAATCACGCCTGTCACGGGCTCCCACATGCCCGCGTGGGCTGCAGGAATTTCCACACGGGCGCATGAATAGTAATTTTGCTACAATGCTGCTACAGTAAAATCACAACAGTGATTTCCGCAAAGCACGATGACAAACATTCTCCTCTTAAGGCCACACAATCGGGCACACAATCATGTAGTAGGCTATAAGGCTTTTCCTTCATTGACGAGTCTTGAAAAGTCTTGAAATCTTTACAAAGAGAAGGAATGTGGAGACATGGCTGCCTTTGTGCCCTTCCACTAGTAAATTAGCTTGCATAACCATGGAAGTTGGCGCGCATCTCCTCATACACGAACTCCTCTTGTGGCTTCATCCTTGATTCGCACAAGAACTCTCAACATTGTGCCTTGCTAGCCTATCTTCGCTTCCTTTTGAATTACCAACGCCTTCACAACCTATACACATGAAAGAACACCCAATACACGAAATGAGATATAAACCATATAAGATATGATGCTTAATGTATGTAAAACATGCATAAAAACATGTTCACTTAAGCACTTATCAGGGACCTTCCACCTAGACCAAAGAATTAGGTCTACATCTACGAAGAGGATTTATCACTCTGAATCCCTAGAACCCATTACAATCCTATACGAGTGCGAGGTTGAGAGGTTATTCAACTTCTCCTCCGGGACATGTAAAGAGTTAGGCATGGTTGACCTTAGATTTGGGACCATGCATTTAAGGATCTCCACAACTCATTATTGCATCAGTTAGGAAGTATAATAGAGGGTTCTTGCACTTAAAATGATTGTCCTAGGCGGAACAATATCAGGGTACCCCATTATATGGATTGCCTTACCTTCTCCTTTACTTGTGCTCACTTTCTTGTTCTTTTACTTTTGTTATTTCACATCTTGTCACACATATCACTATTCATCTTTCACTTAGTTAAGAAACAATTTAAGTGTTTTTATTCCCTACTTCTTATGGATATGATACCCCACTCATCTGGGATTTTATTACTTTGATAAACCCGTACACTTGCTGGACATATGCAAGGGGCGTTGTTAGTGTCACTCATCCACAAAGGCTATCAAGATGGACTCTCAACCCTAGTGTCACTCTAAGGGAGAAATCATTCAACAAACATTCAAGATTGGAACTCAATTAAAGACATCAATTAAGGAAAATACAATACAAGGTCAACGAAACAATAACATCCTAGGGTTTACAAGTCCAAGTACCCATTAGGGGGTTTAGCTCTCCATGGAGCAAAATACAATCAATAATGAAATCGAAAGTAAAAACATGTAATCCATAAGAAAACCCCCTCGGTATTCGTGTCGATGGCCTTGTGGAGTAGCCTCATCCTCTCCAAAGGTCCACTTGTCAAGCCTAGGGCACACCTCACCGGATCAGTGCCGATGAAAGCTCCCCCGATAACTATCTTCCAAGAGAAAGGTGGTGTTGAACCCGTAGAACCACTCCAAAACCCTTGGCAAAGCCCCTCTAAACCCTAGTCACAGGCCTCCCAAAAGTTGGAGAAAAGATGGAGAGAAGGATGAAAGATCGATCCCTAAATCGGTATAAGTCACGGCTTTATAATGGGCTGGAATCGGGCATCCACACGGGCATGTGGAATTTCCACACGCCGGTGTGGATTTCTGGAAATATGATTTTCTGCGGGCTATAAATAGTAACTACTATAGTAAATTACTACAGTATTATACTACAGTACCTCCTACAGTATTTCACCAAAATACTCCTGAATCCACACTTTTCATCGAGGCAACATAAACGGGCACACGTCTATGCCGTAAATCGCATCGCTTCTTCAATAAAATGCCGTATTGGTGAAGATCTTGCTAACATTGCATAAGTCGGAATACGCAAATGTGACTGCCTTTGTGCCCCTCCAAACCATGTAATTGCTTGAGCACATGAAGGTTGCACACATTCACATATCTTTGATCACAACTTGTGTCTTCTCGTGTGTTCACTTCAAGATTCCATCAACATAATACATTCGCAATCTACTTGGCTTCTTTCTTCTGTATTTGGCTCCACAACCCTATATGTGCATCTCCTCAATTCTTACTCCTTGAAATCAACAATCTTCATCGATCGTTCTTCATAGGACATATCACTATCGATCTCAAAATCTAAGAACTGAATCACATGATCCAAATTGGCAACATACTTCCTTAACATAGAGATATGAAATACATCATGAACCTGTGAGAGAGTAGGTGTAAGGGCAAGTTGGTAGGCTACCTCACCAACTCGCTCTAAAATCTCGAAAGGGCTAATATAGCGATGGCTAATCTTGCCTTTAATACCAAAGCGGATAACTCGTTTCATAGGAGCAACCTTCAAGGACACATGATCTCCTACTTGAAACATTAAATCTCTCTTCTTGTTGTTGGTATAACTCTTTTATCTGCTCTGAGCTGCTCATAGTCAATCTCTGATCTAGCTGAAATTCTTGACTATCAACCGCACAATCTCAGGTCTGGGCAGCTTTCTTTCTCCTACATTGACACATCCTTTGCATGTGTACCGCAAGTGCAAGGGTTGTCGAAGTAATAAAAGTACCCTGGTGAGTGGGTAGTCGTATCCACAGGGAATAGTGATCAGAAACACATGAATTACTATTTAACTATGGTGAAGATGAATCAATAGTGGTGTGAACAATATCTATCTGAAAAGAAAAGTAATAAAGAAAAAAGAAAGAGAGACACAATAATATGACAGGAAAGGCAATCGATAGAAAGTGGGGCACTCGGACATTACTCAAACTAGGACTATTGCTTCAAGTGCAAGACCAATCATTATGTCTCCTAACTGATGTCTAATGAGTCGTGGAAATCCTTAAAAACACAATCCCAAACCTAAGGTCAACCGTGACTAACCCTACACTATGCCTCGGTAGAGAAATCACTCAATCTCAACACCTCAAACTGTGTAAGGTTGCTTAAAGCTCTAGGGACCCCAACTGATAAACCCTATTCCCTAATATAGATCTAACCCTTTGGTCCAAGCGAAAGAGCCCTAGTCACAATTAAGCCCTACTACTAAAGATTACTTCAACGCTTCACTTTGTTGCTTGCGCAACTAAGCCACAGCTGAGTTCCTCTCTTAGCACTTCACTCTATTGTGACCGCAAAGAACTCTTGGAACACGGAGGTAAGATAAATCACACCGGAAGGGAAAGGGGACATTCTACTATCTCTCGACTCACCCTCTCAAACCTCTCCAACCTAGCTTTATCTAACTGTCATGGTGTGTCACTCATCCACAAGGATTACCAAGATGGATTATCAAGCCTAGTGTCACTCTAAGGGAAAATTAACTCAACAAGCATTCAATATTAGAAATCAATTAGAACATCAATTAAAGAAAACATAACAAACGGTCAATAAAACAAAATCATTCTAGGGTTTACAAGTCCAAGCACCCACTAGGGTAGCACTCCATGGAGCAAGATACAATCAATAATGAAATCGAAAGTAAAAACATGCAATCCATAAGTTAAACCCCCTTGTAGTCCGTATCGATGGTCTTGTAGAGTAGCCATGTCTTCTCGAAAAGTTCCCTTGTCAAGCCTAGGGCACACCTCGACGAATCAATGTCGATGAAAGCTGCCAAAATACTCCTGAATCCACACTTTTCTACTATAACTACAAAAATACTCCCGAATCCACACTTTTCATCGAGGCCACATGAACGGGCACACACCCATGCGGTAGATCGCGTTGCATCTTCAATAAACATCACATTTATGAAGGTCTTGCTAGTGTTGCACAAGTCGGAACACCCGAATGTGACTACCTTTGTGGCCCTCCAAACCATGTATTTGTTTGAACACGATGGAGGTTGGCACACAATCACGTGTCTTTGAGCACAACTTGTGTCTCCGCATTTGTTCACTCCAAGATTCCATCAACAAAGTGCATCCACGATCTACTTTTGGCTCTTTTCTTCCATAATTGTCTCCACAACCCTACATGCACAAAAGAACACAAACACACATATATAAGTGATAAAATCTGAGAAAGGTAATGCTCAATGGAAGAAAAGAATACTTTGTATTGCTAATACACAAGCACTTATCATACATCATCCCAACAAATAGCCAATATGCACCTCCTATCATACAAGGCCTCAAATGGAGCCATTTGAATGCTTGCCTGATAATTATTGTTATAAGAAAATTCAATCAAAGAAAAATTCAATCAACGATCCTCTGAAGTCAAGCATGCATGCTCGCAACATATCCTTTATAATCTGGTTTGTTCTTTCGGACTGTCCATCGGTCTAAAAATAGAAAACATTGTTAAAACATAAGCTTAGTTCTCAATGCATTGTGCAGACTCCTATAAAAATGTGCAACAAAATGAGAATCCCTATCTGAGATGATAGAGATCAGGACGCCATGAAGTCACAGAATCTGATCAATATATAGCTCCACAAGTCTTTCTAGAGACATGACAGTTTTGACAATTAAGAAATGAGCAGACTTGGTCAATATGTCAATCACTACCTATACACTACCAAAATCTTTACTTGTTGTAGGAAAACCAAACACAAAATCTATAGCTATATTTTCCTACTTCCATCAAGGATAGGAAGGTTGGAGAAGTCCTGCTGGTCTCTGATGTTCCACCTTTTATCTATTGACATGTCAAACATTGT
The DNA here is from genome assembly GCF_009730915.1 of Dioscorea cayenensis subsp. rotundata. Classification (NCBI taxonomy): domain Eukaryota; kingdom Viridiplantae; phylum Streptophyta; class Magnoliopsida; order Dioscoreales; family Dioscoreaceae; genus Dioscorea; species Dioscorea cayenensis. The sequence goes on along the minus strand of NC_052485.1, from coordinate 13,864,476 downwards.
GCTACAAACTAAGCAATCTCTCTTCTTCATGTTGTTCCAATAGAAGATGCACTTCAAATCCTTGTATGTTTTGGTGCTGCTAGGATGCATTGTGTAGTTGGAGAGATGGGCCTCTTCCATAATCTCCTTCTTTAACTCTTGGTCATTAGGCACACAAACTTTGTCCCCAAATCTCACTATACTATCTTTATGGATTATGAACCAAACTTGAGATTCCTCTTGCACTTCTTCTCAACTCTTTTGAAGATAACTGTCTCCTTCTTGAGCTACTTTGATTCTGTCCAGCAAAGTGGGTCTCATTACCATGTTTTCAATATTGACACTGGTGTTTGGTAGAACTACTAGCAACTCCATTCTTCTCATATCTTCCAAAAGCAGTTTCTGAGGTGTAATCAATGTAGCCATATTGCTGAAAGATTTTTTGCTATGCATTCCAACCACAACATTAGCTTTACCGGGGTAGTAGCTAATAGTCAAATCAGAATCCTTCATCATCTCTAACCATTGCATTTGCCACAAATTCATCTCCTTTTGAGTGAAGATATATTTAAGAATGTTATAGTCAGTTAAAACTTCACAAGCTCGACCATATACATGTAGTGCCTCCAAATCTTCAAAGCAAATATAACAGCCGCAAGTTCCTAATCATGCATTGGGTAGTTCTCTTCAAAAGGCTTTAATTGTCTTGAGGCATAAACAAGTACTTCTCCCTTATACATTAAGACACAAGCCAATGGAGTCTTACAAGCATCACTATAAATAGTGAAGCCTTTTCCAGGAGAGGGAAGTGTGAGAATAGGCGCTGACAACAAGCAATGCTTCAACTCCTGAAAGCCCTGCTTATATTTATGTGACCATTGAAATTTGATCCTTTTCTAATGAGTCTGGTTAGAGGTGCTACCAACACAAAGAATCTTCCAATGAATTGCCTGTACACCTTAAAATTACGTAAGTCAAAAACCATCTTAAAATTTCCATACAAATGCACACATATGCATGAGTGGGTATATGCATTAAATTAACATTATTTAAGCCTATACACTTAAAGAATGCATTAGAATGGCACTATATACATGAAGGTCTTGTTCTGGCTCTAAAGAAAGTGCAGGGGGCACTTGCATAAAGGCCAAATTAAGTTAACTCTTAACAAATATAAATACCTATGTAAATATATACATATGACCATAATACACACCTATGCACTAATTTCAAATTTGGCTTTCAAACAGTTTAGTGATAGCCCTATAAAAAGGTAGAAGCAATCAAGATATTTATATATAACAAATCACCAATCTAACCACGGTTTTTGAAGCTAGTTTTATTATCAAAACAAGGTTTATAAAGCTAAAAATAATTTGAACTTTGAATGATTTCATCATGAAAGAAAGATAGAATAATTATAATAAGAAGAAGAACAGGAACAAGAAAGAAGATAAATGAAAATTCACCATCCACTCAATGAAATCTCAGAGTAACGAATGGCTTCAGATGAACACATGCATATATATATATATATATATATATATCACTATGCACACTTAAAAGTGTATTAGAAGAGCAATGTAGATATGCAAACATTGATTCAGGTGTTACTTGTGAGATAGAGAATTTTAACACAGTGGTATAAGCTCACAATATATGCACCTTCATATTTTGCTTCAGATGAACACATGCACATATACATATATATATATATATATATATATATATATATATCACTATGAACACTTAAAGGTGTATTAGAAGAGCAATGTAGATATGCAGACATTGATTTAGGTGTTACTTGTGCGATAGAGAATTTTAACATAGTGGTATAAGCTCACAATATATGCACCTACATATATATACACAACACACATATATGAGCCCCAACAATTTGTTTCCTAGTGTGCAAAATTTTATATATATATATATATATATATATATATATATATATATCCAAATAATTCAGATTCAAGAAAGCTTGATAAATGCTAAGCTAACCATATTTTCTATATCATTTACACTACATTTAGCTTGAAACTCTACTTGTTTAGCACCTCATTAATATGAAATTTCATTATTTTATTCACAATGACCTTCATCTCTGTTTTCGAAAAAAAAAGAAGCAAATTCGAGGATGTTTTGAAGCAAAATGAAGCAAGTTGCTAAATCAAAGCTGCACCACGACTCACAATAGGCGTTATGGAAACTCATCACGGCCGTTGTCTATATTTACCACTGCCATGATCAAGTCATGGCAGCATTAACTCACTAAGAGTAACAAATAAGCTACAATGGCCATTGCTAAGACACATAATGCCCAAAGACTGTGCCAGGATGCAACTTGGAGCCCAAGCAACTACTCACAACGGGTATCACAACACCAGTGGTGAGGCCATCGCGGAGCTAATTACTATAAATGTTCCAATATTCTCTAAATTCAGGGAGACTCTTTTTCCTAACAACCTAGGGCGGCCATATTTCTAGAGATTTGAGCAGCGGGAGACGGTGTGACAAGGTCCCCTTGCGTATATCCCACAAGTGCACGGGTTTGTCAAAGTAATAATCCCGGGTGAGCGGGGTCGAATCCACAGGGAGTAGGGAGTAAAAACACTTAATTTGATTCTTAGCTATATGAAAGATCAATGATAAGGAGTGTGATAATGATTCAATTCTCAACAATTAAAAGCAACAAGTAAGAGAGAAAAAGTAAGGAGAAGGTAAGGCAATCGATAAAGATGGGGTACTCTGATGATGTTTCACCTAGGATAATCGCTTCAAGTGCAAGAACTCTCTATTATGCTTCCTAATCAATGCAATGGTGAGTCGTGGAAATCCTTACATACATAGTCCCAAATCTAAGGTCAACTATGCCTAACTCTATTCATGTCCCGGAGGAGAGATTAAATAACCTCTCAACCTCGCACTCGAATAGAGTTGCAATGAGCTCTAGGGATTCCAAGTGATAAATCGCTTCCTAATAATAGACCTAACCCTTTGGTCCAGGCGGAAGCTTCCTAGCCACAATTAAGCCCTAGATACTAAGATCCCCTCAACGCTTCACTTCATTGCACGCGCAACTAGGCCCCAGCGGAGGTTCATCCCTTAGACCATTCACTCTATTATGGCCCCAAAGAACTCAAGGAATGGAGGTAGAATCTACCGCGAACCAAACGGCCCCTAAGAAATGTTCAAGCATCAATCAAAAACTTGGAAAATCAAGTTGGACAGTTGGCAAGAGCTAGTACCTAAAGACCCCAAGGAAGCCTTCTAAGCAACATTGAAGCAAACCCAAGGGAGCAGCTTAAGGCTATCTCACTCTGCAGTTATAAGACCATTGAGGCAAGGACTGCTCAGGGTTCTAGTGTAGTGTTAGAGAGGGAACCCATATGGGAAGGCCCTAGTACTTCATAGGAATACATGGAAGAGTATGAGGAAGTAGTTGAGGAAGAACCAGAAGAGTCATTACCAGCTCGACCTACAGTTCAAGAATACAAAACCCAAGTTCCTTACCTTTCCAAATTATAGCTAATAAGGAGGATGTGCAATTTCAGAAATTCATGGCTATCTTCGATCAACTTAATATAAACATCCCCATAGTGGAAGAATTGTCCCAAATGCCGAAGTATGCTAAATTTTTAAAGGACTTGCTAACCAATAAGAGGAAGTTGGAAGACGTCTACATGGTGGCTAATTGCTTCCCAGCAAGTGTACGGGATCGCCAAGTAATATCCTGTGTATGACACAGCGATCATGATTGAGTTATTCGCAAGCGCATGGGTCGTCAAGTAATACCTCTCGTGCACGCACGAGAGGGTCATATTCCCTGGGGTCCCAAGAGCTGCTATTACTACCCCTTAGACGGCACTGTCTAGTCTACCAAATATAGGATTAAAACAAGATAAGGAAAATAACAAAGAGAAAACTATAAACACATGGACTAAGGCTCACCACATAAGCATACTAAGGAAGAAAGTAATAATGACAGTTTGAGGTCCCCGGGCAAGGATCCCCTCGGGACTACTAAAGCTAGAGGGATGCTAGAATTACAAAGGCAGTGGTGGATGGGCCAAGAGACATCCAAAAATAGGTTACCCCGATAGTCATGGTGATAACCCCTAATCCCAAACAAGTATCGGGTCGGAATCACTCCGCCCAAATCCTCCTATGATTGCATTAAGTGCCAAGATCTCTCTAATTAAGGCTGATACTCGACTAGGTATAGCCCTAATGATTGGAGGGGTACAAAATATGTGATGGTCATGGCGTATTCATACATGAATCCCTTCTAAGCCAATTGTGTCTAATACAAGGGTGATGGTCACGCTACCATGTACAACCTAAAACTTGAATTACAGAGTTCTCATGCAAATCAACACATCAAAGTTCACAAGGCTTAAATCACAAACCACACAAATACCATAAATGTAAATCAAAACATCTACAAAAGCAAGTTCATCCCAAGGTTCACCAGATTCCCGATGACCTTGGGAGTCTAGTTCATCATCAATAAAGGAGAAGGTATAGACAACAATAAATGCAAGACAAAGCTCATAACAACTCCCCTAAGATGAAGACTAGAAGGTGGTGATGAGAACTTGTCAAATCCACGCTGGCAAGCACCTTGATGTTCTCCATTGAGTGTAACCTTTTTTTCCTTCGATTTACCCCTCAGATCTGCCTTCTCCTGCAGCCTTGAAGCCCTAGATGATGAAGGCAGAGAATGGTGGCCAAAAATCCCCAAAGATGATGCCCTAACCCCCTTTAAAAAGAACTCTCAGGATGGCTTATGGGTGGCCTCACGGTTATAATATTGGCCGTGAGGTCGCTCAGAAAAAAGGCCGAAAAAATCATTATGTTGCTACAGTACTGCTACAATAAAACTACTACAGTATTGCATCTCTCTGAATTACTCGTGGTTGACCTCACGGTCATGAGGTTGCCCATAAGGATTTCTAGACTTAGGATTTTCACAAAGTCTTCACGCTTCAGGCTGCTACAGTGTTACTACGTTTCCCGAGGCCCTAAAACGTTGTTTTCAGTGTTGATTTCTTCTCAAATGGCATCGTTGAGCTAACCTAAGCTTCCTTTGTGCCTAAAACACGAAATTAACCAATTAAACCATAAAAAGGGCATTGGTTTATCAATAAAATACAGTAATCATGCTTACATATATATATATATATATAAAATATATACATTTAGGCATTTATCAGGTCGTATTCCACGGGGCCAAGGAAGTATTATTACTCACTCTTCATCTATCATCTAGCCTACAATTCTTAGTAAGAAGAACAAATAAAATAAAATAAACTAACTAGTCTATGGTCATATTACTAATACACATAAATAAATAAACAAGGGAGTGTCAACCAAGAGAAGGTGGTGTTCGGATAAGGAATCCCCCTTGGGTTGTCGTTAAGGTCCAAACTATGATGGTTTAATGTGTATTGACGGCATTTAATACCTAGAGATCTCTTAGATAGGTTAACCCCAATTTCTCAATGGCTAACCCTAATCAAATACGAGCATTAATCAGAATCTTTTTTAGATCAACCCACCTACGATTGCAAAGAGTTTAAGGAAATCTCTAATAGGAGTAAACCTACTATCCTTCAGCTTAAACCTAGCATTGGAGGGCTACCAACACCCGATCTCTCGGTGTGCCAGCACAAGTATCATTTTTCAATCTCTCCTAGATCTAGTATACGTGAGTAGGTCACATCTATGTGTATAACTCACAAAAGAATTACGGATTTCTCCACAAATGTAATTCTAGACATGAAAGCATGAAAGATTGAATCTCAAACAGCCATTAAATTAAATGACTAATAACATCCCAAGTTCTTACAAAAGAATAAACCCTAGGGTTCATCCACATCCAAACCCCAAAATAAGTTAAGCCCTCATGATAAGGGACATTTATAAAACATACAAGGAAGACAAAAATATAAAAAAAAGTAATTAAATCCCCCTCTAGGTCGTGATCTCCTTGAATAGATGAAGCTTCAAATGGTGATGCAATGGTGGCCTAGAACTTCATTCAAACTCCTTCTTCTTTGCTCTTCTCCCTATTGGTGATGATGTGTGCTCATTTCCCACAAGGATCATCATCAGAAGATAGCCGGAAGACCTCAACAAAGTGCAGTGGTGCCATCCCAAAATGGCCAAGAAGAAGTCCCCCTTGTTTTGCCCTAAAAGAATTTTTTTATAATGCCCTAAATCGATGTATACCAGGGTCAATACCAGGATCGATACCGGGGTCAATACCGGGCTGCATTCAGGCTGTATGACTTAGGCCAAACTTTCTGGATCAACAAGTCTCACAAATTCTCCAGGTGCTACAGTTAAATATGTTACAGTACTCCAGCTACAATAAATACGCTACAGTACTTTGACATCTTGTTTTCTTCCTTTTTCACCCTAATTATTTCCTTTTGTTTGATAAATGCTTGTGTATTAGCAATATGAAGTATTCTTTTTTTGCATTGAGCATTACTTTTCTCAAATTTTATCACTTATGCATGTGTATTTGTGTTCTTTTGTGCATTTAGGGTTGTGGAGACAAGCACAAAAGAAAAAAACCAAAAGTAGATCGTGGATGCATTTTGTTGATTAAATCTTGAAGTGAACAAACGAGAAGACACAAGTTGTGCTCAAAGACATGTGAGTGTGTGCCAACCTCCATTGGGCTCAAGTGAATACATAGTTTAGAGTGCCATAAACGCAGTCACACTCATGTGTTCCGACTTGTGCATTGCTAGCAAGATCTTCGTTAATGTGATTTTATTGAAGGCACAACGCGATCTACCACATGAATGTGTCCCCATTCATGTGGTCTCGATGAAAAGTGTGGATTCTGGAGCATTTTGGCGAAGTATTGTAACAGTCATTGCAGCAAAAATTACTATAGCAGTTACTGTTCACAGCTCGCAGAAATTCAATTCCTGGAGATTCACACGGGCGTGTGAAAATTCCACACGCCCGTGTGGGTGCTCGATTCCAACCCTACTTAAGCCGTGACTTGAGATGTTTTAAAGATTATTTTTCTTATTTTTTCCCCATCTTGGGAGGCGCTTGCGGCTATGGTTTGGAGAGGCTTTGGTTAGGTTTTTGGAGTATTTCTACGGCCTTCAACATCGCGTTCCTTTGGAAGATAGTTATTGGGGGAGATTTTGTCGACATCGATTCGGCGAGGTGTGCCTTAGGATTGACAAGAAAATCTTTGGAGAAGACGAGGCTACTCCACAAGACCATCGATACGGACTACAAGGGGGTTTTACTTATGGATTACATGCTTTTACGTTTGTTTTCATTATTGATTGTATCTTGCTCCATGGAGAGCTAAACCCCTAGTGGGTGCTTGGACTTGTAAACCCTAGGATGATTTTGTTTCATTGACCTTTTATTATGTTTATTTAATTGATGTTTTTAATTGAGTTCTAATCTTGAATGCTTGTTGAGTTGATTCTTCCTTAGAGTGACACTAGGGCTGAGAATCTATCTTGGTAATCTTTTTGGGTGAGTGACACACCATGAGGGTTAGAGAAAGAAAGATTGGAGAGGGTTGAGAGGGTGAGTCAAGAGGTAGCCGAACGTTCCCTTTTCCTTCTGGTGTGATTTATCCTACCTCCACATTCCAAAAGTCCTTTGCGATCACAATAGAGTGAAGTGCTAAGAGTGAAACTCCACTGGGGCTTAGTTGCACAAGCAACATAGTGAAGCGTTGTAGTAATCCTTAGTGCTGGGGCTTAATTATAACTAGGGGTCTTTCGCCTGAACCAGAGGGTTAGATCTATTTTAGGGAATAGGGTTTATCACTTGGAGTCCCTAGAGCTTCTTGCAACCCCACACAGTGTGAGGCGTCGAGTGTACTCCTTTCCACCGGGGCATAATATAGGGATAGTCACGGTTGACCTTAAGTTTGGGACCGTGTGTTAAAGGATTTTCATGACTCATTAAACATCAGTTAAGAGACATAATGATTGGCCTTGCACTTGAGACAATAGTCCTAGGGAGAGCAATGTCCGGGCGCCCTATTTTCTATTGATTGCCTCTCTTATTGTTCTCTTGAGTCTCTTTCTTATTTTCTTTTATTTCTGTTTGCATTGATATTGTTCACACCACTCTCGAATCATCTTCATCATAGTTAAATAGCAATTCTTGTGTTTTTTATCACTATTCCCCGTGGATATGACTACCCACTCACTAGGCTACTTTATTACTTCGACAACCAGTGCACTTGCGGTACACACATGCAAGGGATGTGTCAGTGTTCTTCGTGGTTCCTCCATGCCCTACGAAGCAAATAATATTTGATTAAGCATAATACGGGCATTCATTCCTACAAAAATATATGCTAAGTGTATAAAATACATGTACTAAAATATATACATTTAGACACTTATTAGTGGCTCTTAACAAGAATTATTCTGCCATTGTGGATAAAAAGATGGCGATAAAGTTGAGAGATCCTAGAAGCTTTGTGATCCCCATATTTATTTGGTGATGGCGTGGAAGAAAACACACTCACCAATTTTGAAGCTAGAATAAACATAATGCCATACACTATAAGTATGAAGCTTAGATTGGGAGAGTTAGGACCGACAAGAATATCCTTCCAGTTGGCTAATAAGTCAGTAAGGAGACCGTGGGAAATTGTGGAAGATGTGCTTGGAAGTGTTGAAAAACTTGTCTTCCCCGTAGACTTTATAATTCTTGACATCTATGAGGATGTAGAGACCGATGACCCTTCCTAAATACATTTAGGGCCCTCATTAATTGGATAGATTGAAAGATGACATTGAAAGTGGGAGATGAAGAAGTGGTGTACCAACTCCCAAGTGACATGTAGCATTCACTAAACCAAGACGATGAATGTTATTTTGCAAATGAGCCTAATCTTTCTATGTATGATTTCATGCAGGATATATTCATGGTGATTCTTACTCGCGAATATGTGGAGGACTAGCTTGGGGAAGGATAGGTACAACTTGCTAAGCCACAACTTTAGAAGAACAATAGATGGAGTAATATGAGAGCTGCATCAACAAAGAAGGTGTGGAGGAAGGTACAACCAAAAGAGGAACACATTGTTGACATAGTAAACTCCAGTATTTTGAAAACAACTAATGAAGGAAAGGCTCCCTTACATACTCCAAGTAACCCAAAGTCATCTTGACGTAAGAACTGGTACATCAGGCTCGTGATGTAAAATAAGCGCTTCTTGGGAGACAACACAAGTAGTTTTCTAGGCTTTAGTTTGTTTACTCTTAGTTTTCAATATTATTACTTATTTAATAAAATACAAAAAGTGATAATTAATATGGAAAGTATAAATTGGCTCACCCCTATTGAATTTATGAGGAAAACATGATTGGGGAATCTAGTACTATCAATAGGAATTATTCTCATGCCGTTTTACACAAGGAAAATCTTCAGTTTTTCACTGCGAGAATCACAAAGGGCGTGGTAAACCCGTTGTACCCATTGTGATGCCCAGGCATAGAGTCATGTTTTTTGGAAAAATTAAATGAGTTTGCAACAGGCTTACAATGGTTGTTGTGAGGAAAACATGATTGGGGAATCTAATCCTATCAAAAGGAATTATTCTCGTGCCGTTTTACACAAGGAAAATTTTTAGTTTTTCATTGCGAGCATCACAATGGGCGTGGTAAACCCATTGTACCCATTGTGATGCCCATGCATAGAGTCATGTTTTCTGGAAAAATTAAATGAGTTTGTAACTGGCTTACAAAGCTTGTTGTGATGGCCATGGTAATCTATCACGGTCATTCCACAGCATGCCATGACTCTGGGTTTTCCAAAGGTCAGGCACGGCTTCACCATACCCGTTGTATGGCCATGGTGAACGCAATAAAACCTAGAACAACTGTTGCCAACACTTAGAAATTTTTTGAGTCCCAATCGAGTTGACAATGACCGCCAAATGGGCTTATAACCACCATTGTACCTCAAAGAGACTGAACGAATGACTAACAACCATTGTTTAGCAGTTGTTAGCCCCGATATGGGGAGATATAGGGTCACCGAAAGCCGACTCTTGCCCTTTCTCACACAAAACTCACTTCCCTCACTGCCACTTTACTGAAAAACCTTCCCTAATCTTTATTTAGTGATTCTGAAGAGCTTGGGCTTATTTCCACTCGATTTAGCACCACATCTACTTGGTTCTCACCATGGAAAAAATCTCTTTTCAGCCAATTTTGTAAGAACCCTTCCAAACCTTTTAAATCACAATTTTATAATTTTTAAATGCCATGGAATTGTTTAATGATGCTTGGTGAATGTTTTTATGTAAATTTCCATCAAAATAGGCCAATGAATAGAAATATTTTACCATTGTCGGGTATCACAACAATCATTCCTCAATGAATAATGGTTGTTGTGATAACCATTATATTCAAACACTAAACAAGGGGATAGATCATCCACAACGGGCATTGTCCGCCCATTGCAAGGTCATTATGAGATTTTTTCCCCCGCTTATTTCACCTCAATAACACCTAGTAGTGGGAGGAAGTCCATTGTCAACCAGTCGTTACTTCACTCTAGAACATAACTGATGTCCAACGGGCATTGTGCGCCCATGGTGGCCTTAGCACAGTACACAGCTGAGCTGCTGAGTCACACAACGGGCTATTGTGTACACATTGTGATCATCTAAAGAGACATCATGTCCTTGGTAATAGTCATTGTGAGACCGTTATGGTCATATAACGCTTATGATGTACTCGTTATACACCCATTGTCCCTTCCTTCATTGTATTTTCCGTATTCTATTGATTAATTTTTTGTATTCTTTATCAATTACATATTATGGGTCAAAAGAGAACTGCCAATGGTCCACAGGCAGAGGCTGAGAAGAAGAAGAAAACTAGAGAGTCTTCTTGGCCAGCAGTACCACGGTTCAGGGATCCCGAGCATAGAGACCACTACAAGAGGCTCATTAATAAGAAATTTGATGTGGGTCGGGTCATTGACTGGCAGACTGTCGAGCACATTGGTCTCACCGATGAGGTACGAGATCTTATTTTAGTACAAGGACGGGAGCAGTTCTTTAGCATTTGAGAGCCGTCTTTTTGGGAGCTTACGCTAAAGGTGATGAGCTCGTTTGAGCTGGATAGGATGATCATCAACCTCAGCAACTATGAGACCATGGCTTTCATATGTTAAGGGTGGAGTACCTGATGTTATTCACTAAGTTCTTCGTGGGATGGGGCTAGTCGACGTGGAGTACACTCGCACTGAGTCATACTCCCAACTCCATGTCAACCTGCTGGTCCACTTGAGTACTGATCAGGTTTGGACCCAAACACTTTGAGGCCATGAGATATATGTATGCTAGAAGTCGAAGGCGTCTATCCTGGGACGTGCTATTTTTAGGTACCTCCACGCTGTCCTATCTCGGATATTGATTGGGAATGGAGATAGCACGTGCTATTTTCAGGTACGTCCACACTGGCCTGGGTTAGATCGACCGTTGTTCAGGTATGTGGCGTGTAAGGACATGCAACCACTCAAAGTCACCACGCTCTGAGACATGTGCATGATTGAGGGGTGGGATACACACCACGGGTTACAGTACTGGGTGGTCCATAGGATCAACTCTCAGTCTTTGGATGATGAGAAGTCTCTTCTAGAGACCACTGCCACGGTAGTTCCCTCGATCCCGGCTCTAGCTCCTACTACTATTGCTGCTGTTGCTCCTCCTCCTCCTCCTAAGACTACCACACTGACTACATCAGCTCCATCAGCTCTTGAGGAGTGCTTGACCCGTCTCGAGGAGGGTCAACTAAGGATTAAGGGTCTATTACAGCAGGTCCTTGTGCATTTGCTGCGTCAGAACCCCTCAACCACTCTGGCGCCTTCATCACCCACTGTTGAAGTTCCAGTGGTACTATAGCCTCCTCTAACTTCACCGACACCACCAGTACTTCATCGATCATATACAAGGCCAGACTTCCCTAGTCGGACTCCACCTCTTTGATTTTCATATACCACTTTTGTACTTTTATATTTCAGGACATTGTATACTTTATTACAGCAAGGGACACTTGGCCTGCTGCTTTTGTACTTTCTGATCTTAATGGATTTTATTTTATAGTAGTATATAGTTTTGTTTATTTTACATTTAACTACACCATTTGTGTCTTATCAGGATTTGAGATGATCGGGTGTTGTTTTGGCTTGCGCAATTTGTTGCTTGAACAAGGGTAACTTCATCGCCCTGGTCAGCCAAACTAAGAAATCGGGAGAGTACTAGTAACCATACACTATTTTAATTTCTTTTCTTATTATATATCACTATACTTGTGCATTCATGCATACATTGTGGACAATTACATCTTTAAGTGTGGGGAGGAAGTATATGTTCACTTTTTCTTTGCACTTTATTAAGAATTTCATACTATACTATACTATTTTACTATACTATCTATGTTGTAAATTTTTTTTTAGTGCTTGTACATTATGTACATGCTGGTGTTGATCTTTAAAGGCATTGCACTTACTTGTTGGAGTTTCTTTGGTCTAGGGACATGATATGCTAGGCTAGCAACTCTATTGTTCCTTCTCAAGAGTTTGACTACTCTATGAGTCTTTACCCTACCTTGTGTCTCTCTTAAGTACACCTTGCACCTTATGCTCATCTAGTGAGTGATGTTTTATAATGGGGACACTATTAGTACTTACGTTATTTCTTTAAGTTAAGGCAGATGTACAGTAGAAAGAGCTACCTCCTTTTTAGTGTGTAGTCACTCCCAACAAGTCGGATACAAAGTGTATGTTGATAAATACTTGTGTGATAAGAATGCGAAGTGTTCTTTCCTTATGATGAGCATTAATTTTATCGGGTGTTAACACTAATATGTGTGTATTTATGTTACTTTCATGCATATAGGTTTGTGAAGTCGAATCTTAGAGAAAGAAGCCAATGTAGATCGTGAGTGCACCATTTGTAGGAAATCTTGAGAAGGTTCAAACGCGAAGACATAAGTCGGGTTCAAGATGCTAGAATGTGTGCCAAGCTCCTTGTATTCAAGCTAGCACAATGATTTGGAGGGGCACAAAGGCAATCACATTCTAAGTATTCCGGCTTGTGCATGTGTAACAAGATCTCCACAAACGCGGCCATTCATTGAAGAAGCAAAGCGATCTATAACGTAAACGTGTGCCCGTTTACGTTGCCTCGATGAAAGCATGGTTTTGGGAGTGTTTCAGACCGGTACTGTAGCAGGGCATTGTAACGGCACTGTAGCAAAATACTATAGCAGGTACTGTAGTAGGTAATGTTTATAGCCGGCCGAAGAAGGAGTTGGCCAGAGAAGCCACACGGGCCTGTTGAAATTCCACACGCCCGTGTGTTAATTCCACAAGCCTGTGTGGAATATCCACAGGGGCATGTGGATTCCCGATTCCAGCCCTTTAAAAGCCGATTTCAGCCCCGATTTCAGCATTCTTTTTTCCATCTTTTCCCCAACTTGAGAGAGGGCTACGGCTAGGGTTTTGAGAGGTATTGCCTAGGGATTGGGAGAGGCTCTATGGCTCCAACATCGTGCTCCGTTTGGAAGAAGGTTAGTGGGAGAGCTTTCGTCGGCACCGATCCAGCGACGTGTATCCAAGGCCGGATAAAGGGACGTTTGGATGAGTAGAGGACTTTCCACAAGACTATCGTCACGGCTATCGAGGGGGTTTTCTATGGATTTATTGCTTTTACATTCGATTTAATTTATTGTAATTAGCTCCTTGGAGAGCTAAACCCCCTAGTGGGTACTTGGATTGTGAATCCTAGGGTGTATTTGTTTCATTAAACCTTATTATTATGCTTTCATTAATTGATGTTTTTATTGAGTTCCAATCTTGAATGCATAGATTGTATGAATACTCCCTTAGAGTGACACTAAGGTTGAGAGTTCTTATTGGTAATCCTTGTAACTGAGTGACATACCACGAGAGTTAGACAAAGCTAGATTGGAGAGGGTTGAGAGGGTGAGTCGAGAGGTAGCGGAGCGTCCCCTTTCCCCTCTGGTGTGATTTATTCTACCTCCAATTGATCGAGTTCTTCGCAGTTATAGTAGAGTGAATGGGCTAAGGGATGACCTTCGGCTGGGGTTTAGTTGCGAGTGCAATGGAGTGAAGTGTTGAAGTGATTTTAGCATCTAGGGATTAATTGTGGCTTGGGACCTTCCGCCTGGACCAAAGGGTTAGGTCTGCATATAGGAAGAGGATTTATCACTTGGAATCCCTAGAACTCATTGCAATTCTATACGAGTGAGAAGTTGAGAGATTGTTCAATTTCTCCTCCGGGACATGTATAGGGTTAGGCATGGTTGACCTTAGATTTGGACCATGTATTAAAGGATCTCCACGACTCATTAATGCATTAGTTAGGAAGCATAATAGAGGGTTTTTGCACTTGAAATGATTGTTCTAGCCGGATCAATATCTGAGTATCCCATTTATATCGATTACCTTACCTCTCCTTTACTTGTGCTCTCTCACTTGTCTCTTTTACTTTTGTTTGCATTACATATTGTCACACAAATCACTATTCATATTTCGCTTAGTTAAGAAACAATTTAAATATTTTTAGTCCCTACTCCCTGTGGATACGATACCCACTCACCTGAGATTTTATTATTTCGACAAACCCGTGCACTTGCGGGATATAAGCAAGGGGCGTTGTGATATGCCCTAGTTGGAGAGAGGATTGCCTCCTGAGAAGTGTGAAAGCTACTGAATGTGAGGGAAAAATATATATATAATAAAATAAAAGAAAATAAAAAAGGGAGAAAAAAGAGAAAGGGTAATCATGCATAAAAAAATAATAATTAAAAAAAATTATTATTGTCAAAAGTGTAAGAGTGAGACTGAATAAAACCCCAAAAAGTTTCTCTAAATGATCTAGACTATAAGATAGTTGACTAGGAGATTGACACTTGGGAAAGTGCTTTTCGCCCTGGGCTACTTTTTAGAGGAATAATCATGCTACCTGGAGTTTGATTGTTCCCTGTACAACTGAAACTTCATACTTAGTTGTTTAAGATCAAGAACTTATCATGAATTCTATGTTCATCGGTTTTATTTGCTTAAGGACATGCAAAAGCTTAAGTGTGGGAATATTTGATAAGTGCTAAACTAACCATATTTTTTTTATATCATTTGCACTTTAGCATGAAATTCTACTTGTTTAGCACCTCATTAGTACGAAATTTCATTCTTTGTTCACAAAGACCTTTATCTCTATTTTAGGAACAAATAAGCGAATTCGAGGGTGTTTTAAAGCAAAATGAAGCAAGCTGCTAAATCAAGGCTGCACCTCAACTCACAACAAGCATTATGGAGACCATAACAGCCATTGTCAAGGCACATAATGCACAAAGACTGTGTCAAGACGTGATTTAGAGCCCAAGCAACAACTTACTCACAACGGGCATCACAATGCCTGTGGTATGGCCGTGGTGGAGCTGATTACTATAAATACCCCAGTATTCTCTAAATTCATGGAGACTCTTTTGCCGAACATCCTAGGACGGCCATATTTCTGGAGATCTAAGCGGCGGGAGACAGTGCTTATTCCATATTCCAACAGATTCTGATGGATTTCTTAAGAATACATCAATGAGCATCATTTGAGAAGATCATGCGTGACAAGCATCTTCAAAGATCATTATCAGAGGGGCGTGAGTGACAAACACATCCGACCAATCTTGGGATCCTCTAATTCCCAACCTAAGGAGAATTATTGGAGGGAGTTAGTATAGGAATACATTAAAAGCTTATTTATTCTTTATTTGGTCTTGTGGTTCTCTTGTGCTTTGATGCTTTGCTTGTTATGATCCATAAAAACCTAATTCGAGGAGATTTGTATGTCTAGGTTCCAAGGTTATTATTTATGAATCTTGATTGATTAATACAAATTGTTCTAGTTTTTCTAATGATTGCATGTTTTTAATTGATTATTATTGTTAATGTAGATGAGGAGAATATGCCCCCATGTTGATGACGTCCATGCCATGATAGATCTATGCATGTTCTAAGAGGGTAGGCATAGCTAGGTTTCTGAATTAGGGATTGATTGTACCTTAGGCTTAGGGTCTGATTGGTCTTTTCTTGTAGGATTCCCGCACTTAAGGAAAACACAGGAGGTTGCGGTGGAAGAGATTCCATCTTAAGTTACTAGTGATTTAGACATAGTCAGCATGGCTTATTGGGCCTGGTATGCCTTTGAATTCTCCGGTTTTGATCCTAGAACACGATTGACACTTAACGCGTAGCATAATTAATAATCAAAATTACTATAATACATACTTTCAACTCCTTCTAAGCATGCTTAGGCTTTACAATTGCAGAGATAATTATAGAGAGAAGAGTAAAATGAGTGAAAATATTTCCATATCAGTCTCGGATTTAACTAACATTTTCCTTTCAGGCTGCTACCCTAAAAAAAGCCAGCAAGGCCCCATCGAGGTGCTTGTGCCCTTAAACGCCCGCAAGAGATGCAGTCATGTATCGTCATGGTATACATCAAACTCCATGCACTCAACACTAATTATCCTCAAATTTGAATGGTATTAAATGATATATCAAGGATAGCTTGTAGAACCCTTGAGGGTCACTTTGAATACTTGGTAATTCCCTTTAGGATGGTTAGTGTACCTTCAACCTTCTAGAGTTTGATAAATTTCCTTTTAAACAATTTGTGAGATAATTTGTCTTAGTATACTTTGATGCCATATTGATATATAGTAAAGGAGAAAAGGGACATGTAGAACATTTAACAAAGGTGTTCTAGTTGTTGGAAAGTAACTATCTCTTTGTCAAACTCAACAAGGTTAATTTGTAGTAAATACAATGGAATATCTAGGATACATCATTTCAAAATAGGAAGTGACAACTTCCCTTCAAAAATCAAAGTATTACAAGAATGGCTTGTACCGTCCACAGTCAAATAGTTTAGAGGATTTTTGGGTCTCTCAAGTTACTACAAGAGATTCATTAAAGCTATGCATAGATAAGGCACCCATTAAATGTTTTGCTTAGAAATAGCGTGAAATTTTCATGGAATACTATGTCTTAGGAAGTCTTTGATGCTCTAAAAAGGGCTTTAACTTCAACTCTGTACTGTCCACAGTCAAATAGTTTAGAGGATTTTTGGGTCTCTCAAGTTACCACAAGAGATTCATTAAAGCTATGCATAGATAAGGCACCCATTAAATCTTTTGCTTAGAAATAGCGTGAAATTTTCATGGAATACTATGTCTTAGGAAGTCTTTGATGCTCTAAAAAGGGCTTTAACTTCAACTCTGTTACTAGCTCTTCTAAATTTTGATCAAGATTTTGTGGTGAAGACAGATGTTTTCGGCTCTGGTATAGGTGTAGTGCTATTGCAAAATGGGTATCCTATAGCATGCACTAGTAAGGTTCAATCACTCAGACATCAATTAATATTTGTATATGACAGAAATGTTTCTTATATTTTTTGTAGTTGAAAAGTGGCATCAATACTTGTTTGGAAGACATTTTTTTAATGAATTGATTGATAAGTGTATAAATACATCACTTTTATATGCACTTTCATGCATATTCCTATGACTCCGATGTCATTTAAGCTTTTTATTTGTTATTATTGTTTCTGGACATCAGAGGATCATTTAGAGTGCGAGTGAGCTATTTTTGGCATAAATCAAAGAATTTATCAAAGCTCACACACATCTTCTCCTTTCAGGCAAAAAGAATGGATTTTTAGACATAGTTCATTATAGTAGTTACTACATCAGCATTACTTAGCAATGTGCAGCCAGTGTGCGGTCCACATGTAGGACACAAAGTGGTGTGTGGCCGCACACATTCTAGCAGAACACATGTTTTAGTGTATAAAGGGAAACTTAAGGCTTTTTGGAGAAGGTCTTTGGCCACCATCTCCTCCACTCTTCTCTACCATCATCTCCATCATTCTCCACCACCATCACTGGAGTAGCTAATCTACTGGAGAAGGGTTTTTAGAAGGTGATTTGAAGAGCAAGAACTCAGTAGCAGAATGTCACACTCAAGGAAGAACATCGAGGAGTTCGACGACGCGGATCCGACGAGTTCTTGTCAGCGCCATCTAGCCTACATCCTAAGGGAGTTGATTATGACCTTTTGTATTATTTTATCTATGAATACTCTCCTTTTTGATGTGGAACTAGACTCCCAAAGCCACCTGTCATCCGGTGAACCTTGGAAGAGGAATTTGAATGATGATTGATTTCTTTTGTTAATTGAATGTTGGCATGTTTGTTTCATTTCAATCTATTGTTTTGATGTTCAACCTACAATGTATGGATTCTGTAGGTTTTGATTCATGAATTGTATATGTATGGTGGGATTCTTGAATGTATTGGGTCACACAATGATTGAAGGGGGATTCAAGGTGCCGGTACACCAGAGGTTCTAGGTGCTGATAGCTCCCGGCGAGGTTAGGGTAATTTTAGCTGAAAGTAAGCACTAGAATTACCCAAACCAAGACTCTTTTTTCCCAAAAACATCGTAGGGGTATCTTCTGGATCGAGGAACCCATATTGGATTAGGGCTACACTGTGGAGGTTCCAGGGTAGTCGACTACCGAGTCTAGCTAATCAAACCTAGCCAAGTTAGCACTCAATTTCCTAACTTCATCATTACATGTTCTTCTCCTGATGGGATCCTCACCCTAGGCCTCTCGTGCTCATTGCAACTATCCATTTAGATCGATTGCATGGTGTGCCTTAGTCCATTTTGCTTATAGTTCTTTATTTTATTTATTTTCATATTTTTATTTTTGAAATAACAATATCTATTTAGTAGCCTAGATAGTGATACTTAGGAGGAATTAATAGCAGGTCTTGAGACCCCAGGAAATATGACCCTCTCGTGCTTGCGCAAAAGGTTTATTATTTGATGACCCGTGCACTTGCGACCAGGGAGTTGTATGCTCGCTTTCTAGCATGTCGCTCTCTCAACCATCTCTGATTATCAACCACTTGAGTATTTTTTTCATAAAAATCTTACTACACATGGTTAACAAAACTGATGGGACATGATTATGAAATTCAATTCAAGATAGGCAAGAAAAATACAGCTACATATGCTATATCAAGGATTCAGCTGATAAAGATAAAAGCTACTTGGCAACAAAACCACAATTATAGACTATTGTACAATTACTGCAACAAGGAAATATTGTAACATATTACTTTTGGTCAATTGTTTAACTATTGAGGAAAGGCAATTGGTGGTGGGTAAAAATCATGAATTGAAAACCATTTACTGCATTATTCTCATAGCAGTGCTATGGGTGGCCATTCGGTAATACATGCTACATATCACAAACTGTTTCTAATTTTATACTTGAAAGGTATGTGGAGTTCAGTAAGGGGGTATGTTGGATAGTGTGAATTATGCCAACAATATAACACAAAGCTTGCAGCTACTCCATGATTAATTTAGCTCCTACTAGTTCCATAATCAAAATTTACAAACATAATTATGAACTTTATAGAAGGATTACCTAAGTCTAAAGGAAAATTAGTTACATGGGTGGTAGTGGACATGATAATGAAATATGCACATTTTCTTCCACTATCATATCATTATTCTATAGTAGATGTAGCTAAACGTTTCTTAGACAATGTGTATAAACTACATGGTTTTTCCTCCTCTATTATCAATGTTGGTGTTCTTATCTTCATGAATAATTTTTGGAAGGACTTTTTCAGATTGCATGGGGTGGAACACAAACATTCAACATCATATCACCCCCAAATTGACAGCTGATAAGTGCTTGTGTACAAGTATTACTAAGTATACTTTTCTTACATTGAGTATCACTTTTATCATATTTTATGTCTCATTCATGTGTATTTGTGTTTTTTTGTGCATTTAGGGTTATGGAGACAATTTTGGAATAAAGGAAGCAAAAGTAGATCATGGACGCAATTATTGAGGAAACTATTGGACAGATCATGGATCAAGGTGCAAGTTGTGCTCGTAGACATGTGCGTGTGTGCCAACCTCCAAAATGGTCAAGTGAATACATAAAGTGGAGGGGAACAAAGGCAGTCACACTCATTTGTTCCATCTTGTGTAACATGGTCAAGAGCTTTGTCAATGTGTTTGAAAGCAAGATGTGACATGATCTACCACATAGATGGGTACCCAATCATGCGGCCTCGATGAAGAAATTGAAGTCGGGAGCACTGTAGCGAAAGTACTGTAGTATTTTACTATAGTAAATCAATGTAACAAATTACTATAATAGTTACTGTTCATAGCGTGCAGGAAAATTGAAGCCTGGAAATCCACACGCACGTGTAGAATTTCCATAGGAGCGTGTGGATATCCGATTTCAGCCCTTTAAATACCACTTTGAGAGTTTATTTGGGCGATCTTTTTTCTATCTTTTGCCTATCCTTTTGGGAGAGCGTGATAAGTGCTTGTGTGTTAAGAATACGAAGTGTTCTTTCTTTATGATGAGAATTACTTTGATCAGGTTTAAGCGCTAATACATGTGTATTTGTGTTCTTTTGTGCATTTAGGGTTGTGAAGCTGAGTATTAAGAAAAGAAGCCAAAAGTAGATCGTGAACGCGCTATTTGGTGGAATCTTGGAAGAAACAAATGTGAAGACACAAGTGGGGCTCTAAGATACGTGAATGTGTGCCAACCTTCATGTAGTCAAGGGATTACAATGAGTTGGAGGGGCACGAAGGCAGTGCCAATTGCATATCCCGACTTGTGCATTGATAGCAAGATCTTCACTAATGAGGACTTTGATTGAAGAAGAGTTATGATCTATGGCATAAATGTGTGTTTGTTTATATTGCCTCGATGAAAAGTGTGAAATTGGGAGTGTTTTGGCGGAGTACTATAGCAGGTTATTGTACCAATAAACTGTAACAGTTACCGTTCACAGGCGGCCGAAATATCAGGTTTCCAGAAAATCCACACGGGCATGTGGAAATTCCCCATGCCTATGTGGAAATTCCACTGGCCCGTGTGAATGCCCGATCCCAACCCTATTTATGCCACGATTTAGCCTGATTTTTGGGAGATCTTTTCACCCTTCTCTCCAACTTTTCTCTATTTTTTGGGAGACCATCGGCTAGGGTTTGGAGAAGCTTTTGGCAAGTCTTTGGAGTGCTTCTACAGATTCGACAACACATTCTGCTTGGAAGAAGGTTATAGGGGGAGCTTTCATCGGCATCAATCCGGCGAGGTGTGCCCTAGGCCGAACAAGGGGACCTTTGGAGAAGACGAGGCTCCTTCACAAGACCATCGACATGAATACTGATGGGGTTTTCCTATGGATTACTTGTTTTTAGTTTCGATTTCATTATTGATTGTATCTTGCTCCATGGAGAGCTAAACCCCTTAGTGGGACTTGGATTTTGTAAACCTGACACGTCCGTATATGCGTGTAAACCGCAAGTGCACGGGTGTCGAAGTAATAATCCCAGATGAGTGGGTATCATATCCACAAAGAGTAGGGAATAAATACACTTGAGTTGTTTCTTAACTAATGTAGAAGATGAATAGTGATAAGTGTGACAAAATATGAGATAACAAAAATAAAAACAAGATAGAAGGCACAAGTAAAGGAGAAGGTTAAGGCAATCGATAAAGATGGGGTACCCGAATATTGATCCGCCTAGGACAATCGTTTCAAGTGCAAGAACCCTCTATTATACTTCCTAATTGATGCAATAATGAGTCATGGAAATCCTTAATTACATGATCCCAAATCTAAGGCCTAACTCTATACATGTCCCGGAGGAAAAATTGAATAACCTCTCAACCTCGCACTCGCATAGAATTGCAATGAGCTTTAGGGATTCTGAGTGATAAACCCTATTCCTGTGTATAGACCTAACCCTTTGTCCAGGTGAAAGATCCCTAGCCATAATTAAGCCCTAGATGCTAAAATCACTTAAACGCTTCACTCTGTTGCACTCGCAACTAAGCTTCAGCGGAAGGTCATCCCTTAGCCCATTCACTCTACTATGGCCGCAAAGAACTCTTGGAACGTGGAGGTTGGATAGATCACACCGGAGGGGAAAGGGGACGCTCCGCTACCTCTCGACTCACCTTCTCAACTCTCTCCAATATAGCTTTATCTAACTCTCATGGTGTGTCACTCACTCATAAGAGTTACCAAGAAGAACTCTCAACCCTAGTGTCACTCTAGGGGAGTATTCATACAATCAAGTCTCCAAGATTAGAACTCATAATAAACATCAATTAATTGAAAACATAATAAAGAGGTTCAATGAAACGAATACATCCTAGGGTTCACAAATACCCAAGTACCCACTAGGGGTTTAGCTCTCCATGGAGCTAGATACAATCAATGAATCCGAATGTAAAAACAAAGCATCCATAGAAAAACCCCCTCGTTAGTCGTAGCGATGCTCTCCCACTAACCTTCTTCCAAATGGCGCCCGATGTCAGAGCCGTAGAACCTCTCCAAAGCCCTAGCAAATACCTCTCAAAACCCTAGCCACCGTCCTCTCTCAAGTTGGGGAAAAGATGGAGAAAAGAATGCTGAAATCGGGACTGAAATCAGCATTTAAAGGGCTGGAATCCGGAATCCACACGCCCATGTGTGCGCCCCTGTGGATTTTTCACACGGGCATGTGGAATTTCCACACACCCATGTGGATTCTCTGTTTTTCTGTTTTCTCGGCCGGCTATAAACAATGCTGCTACAGTACCTTTGCTACATTGTTTTCTATAGTACCCTGCTACAGTACTGCCCTAAAATAATCCCAAATCCATACTTTCATCGAGGTAACACAAACGACACATATTTACGTCGTGGATCACCTTGCTTCTTCAATAACAGACATGTTGGTGGAGATCTTGTTCTATATGAACAAATCGAAATGCTTGAATGTGACTGCCCTTGTGCCCCTCAAAATAGTTGTGCTAACTCAAGTACGAGGAGGTTGCCACATATTCCTGCATCTAGAACCCGACCTATGTCTTCACGTTTGAACCTTTAGCAAGATTTCCTCCAAAATTAGTGCATTACGACCGACATTGCTTCTTTCTCTCATAATTGGCCTCACAACCCTACCTACATAAAAGTAACATAAATACACCCATATTAGCGTTAAAACCCGAGAAAAGTAATGCTCAATATAAGGAAAGAATACTTCGTTTCTTATCACACAAGCACTTATCAAAACCCTAGGATGTTATTGTTTTTTTGACCTTTTATTATGCTTTCCTTAATTGATGTTTTAATTGAGTTTCAATCTTGAATGCTTGTTGAATGATTTCTTCCTTAGAGTGATACTAGGGTTGAGAGTTCATCTTGGTAACCTTTGTGGATGGATGACGCACCACGAGAATTATGACACGCCACGAGGGTTAGACAAAGCTAGATTGGAGATGGTTGAGAGGGTGAGTCGAGAGGTAGCGGAGCGTATCCTTTCCCCTCCATTGTGATTTATCCTATCTCGAATTCCTAGAGTTCTTTGCGGTTACAATAGAGTGAAGAATTAAAGGATGAACTCCGCTAGGGCTTAGTTGCGAGAGCAACAGAGTGAAGCGTTGAAGTGACTTTAGTTTATGTGGTTTAATTGTGACTGGGGGTCTTTCACCTCTCGTGTCTTGGTCTTTGAATTGAACAAGAACTCCCAACATTGTGTCTTTATAGCCTATCTTTGCTTCCTTTTGATTCTTCAAGGCATTCACAACCTAATTGTACAAAAAAACACCAAATACACAATATAAGATGTAAACCATGGTAAAACTGATGTTCAATGCATGTAAAACATATATAAATATATGTCTTCTCAAATACATATCAAACTCCCCCACACTTAAGCCTTTACTTGTCCTCAAGCAAAATTAAACATTAAACTCATGGAAAGTAAAGAGAAGTGCTTGGCCTTAGGTTCACCAAGAGGGTACAAGAATAAAATTCTAAAGTTATGGAGAGATAAAATACGATACAAAACAATCAATGCTCTAGCAAACAATCCAATCAAAAATGAAGGTGATAAAGTCCGAATGTGTGTGTGTGTGAAAAACTCAACTCATGTCAACACTATGTCCACTACCAAGTTCTTATTAACACGGGACTCATTTATAAACAAAAAAAAATAGGTAATAGCTTCACACACTCCTCTAAGGTAGCCCTTTCCTAAGATGCCTCCCGAGTGGATTTCACACTTTTGAGGTGGCAGCTCTTTCTACCAAGGGTAGTAGCTTTTACACATCCCATGAGATAGTTCTTTCTCTCATTAGGGCATAACAAGTATCCGACTCATGAGAGTAGCTTCATACATCATGAGTGGTAGTTCTTTCCACCACTTATGTACAAACAACAAACAATTTTCAATTTTTTTTCAATTTTTCTAATTTTCATATTTTTTTTAGAGAATAAAACTAGCACACTAAAGTCCCAAAAATAATGAATTAGAGTCTTCATAGGTCTAATGAGTGAGAAAAGTGCACAAAGAGCAATCAGACAAAAACATTCTAGGAAATTGGATGAAAACTAGAGCATGATAAAATCTGATGTTTACAACCTCCAAAAACTAAGAATTAAACTCTTAACCCTAATTTGAACCTTCATTGGCAACAAGAGCATGCTCATGAAAACATAAGTAAAAGTTATGTATAAGGTGAACCCTCCCTCACACTTAAGATGTGCATTGCCCTCAATATACGCATGAAAGCACAATAAAGATAGCATCAATAGAAGCATAATGTGTGCGGGAATGCAATTAAAATAATACTCCCCTGAACTCCTCATTCATCCTTTGGTGAAGTCTAACTCATGGGTGTATTGTGTTCATCGGGTTGTGAAGCTCACATGACCATGTGACAATGTCACATAGTCGTGTCCATGACAAAACATCATCAGCATTACTCTCAAGGCCATCTACACAAATACAAGGGGTTCAGTGAAGCTCAACGAAATAGAAAAGATGTACTAGTTCTTATAAGTGAAACAAATAAAGCACAAACCCTCATAAACAAAATAAAGCACAAAGATAACTAAATTCTAAAAGAGAAAATAAAGAAAACTAAAAATGAAAACAAAAGTAAAAAAAAAATAAAGAATCATGAGTGGGATGCTTCAATCATCGACATCATGTGCTGGTGATGCCGGTGTGCCATTGGTGGTGGGGATGGTTCCCGAACCTGGTGTGAATGATTATGGGCACATTTCTTAGTCCTTGGTGCAAACCTTGCAAATAAAGCTTCAAAAGAAGTCAGTTCAGTAGGAATTTGATTAGTACAGGGCTCCACGCGGGCGTAGAAGGCAAGCCACGCGCTTATCTGGCATTACTGGGCACTTTTCCAGCCCACGTGGGTGCATTCTGGGCTCGGCCAGGGCGCCATGCGGCCGTGTGGGTTAGCCATACGCCCGCGTGTACACGTGGCCAAGCGGCTGGCCAACCCACACCGGTGCATGGGCGCGCAGCTGCTCAGTTAGCTAGCCCACACGGCAGCATGGGTCGGCCACGCGACCGCATGGGCTTGGGCTCCAACGCTTCCAAAAAATGCTTTTCATTCACTCTAGTGTGTTTTCACATGATTTATCATAAAAATTTCATCCAAAAACCAAGAAATCTGCATGGAATTGAAAATAAGGGCATGGAAAAGATGAGAAGAAGTGAAGACTTACCAGTGTGAATCAGAAAAGATAAGTCAATGAAAATGTCTGCAAAACACTTCTAAATCTCCAAGGAGTTGAAGAAAATTAGTTTTGGTGTCCAAAAGTTAGGATTTTTGAAGATGGAGAGATGGGAGATGAAGGGGCTTTGTGGATGAAGACAATACATAGTGACCCCTCATGTTCTTATTAGCCACATGGGGGTGTGGAAAATCCACACCCCCACGTGGGTACTATACAAGGCCACGTGGAAATTGCACGCGACCGCGTGAACAGCAAAATTTCTGCAGATAGTCCACACAAGGCTCCAAACTTCAAATTAACTCTAATTCTTCAACTATAAACATGAATTACACTCCAAACCATACCACATACATGAAAATCAATTTAAATCACCAAAATTTTTCAATGAAAACTTCAATACCAACAAAAAATCATCAAAGCACACACTCATGATTTTATTACTGCAGAAATAAAAATCTATACTAGAAAACAATTAGAAACTTGGGTTGCCTCCCAAGAAGCGCTTGTTTTACATCACTAAGCTTGACGTACCTATTCCTTACCTTATGGAGGCTTGAAAAGAGTGTGTTTCTCCTGACTAGACATTGCATACCGACTTCCTTTAAACCAAAAATCTAGTTGCAGGGGTGGAATATTTGTTGGAGAGTCCAACCATCTTACTTTTGGCTTCCAAGGAAACAATTTGGGTTGGGAATTGTCCAAGCATAGCATATGTGGGTCATTGGATGTTTTAAATCTCAAACCCACATCTTCTTCCCTTTCCAAAACCTCTTTCTTGCATTGTATGAGTTGATCGATCCCAATGAGAGATGCTTGTTCCATTACCTTAGGGTTTGCTTCTTCTTGTGTATTTTCAACTCGAAAGGAACATGATGTTACCAAATCCCCTTGAAACTTTCCTTGCTCACGAGCACAATCTTCATTCATACAATCCAAATTCTCAAAATGGTGTTCATCGTCTTTATTTCCATTTCCTGCAGAAATGTACTCAATTTGCCCCACTTCGTCATTGTCGTTCATGGCCTCATCACATCCAGGAAAAACTTGCCTTGGTTGTTCAAATTGTTCTTTTTCCATAGCAAGCGTGTCCAAAATCTCTCCTAATTGATGTTCAAGGTTTTTGATGGAGATCTCATGACAACTTATTGTGGCCTCAATATTTTGGAAACGGGCATCGGTTGCTTCAATAAATTTCAGTAACACTCTTTCCAACCGAAGTACATCCACTTCAATCTTCTCATCCATCAGAAATTCTGCTTGAGGTGCTTCCCATTGTTTTCCATCAATATCCCACAAGAGATTTGGGTAGCTCCTTTGATTTGGATAATATGTGCTGCGATATGGATTGGATTGTTGATGAACAGTAATAAATCGATCAATTTTTCTCTCAAGAGCATCAACCTGAAGAAATAAATCTATAATTGGATTAATCATCATTCAAGTTCATGCAAGAAAAAGTAACACAAGACTAAATAAAACAAAAGAGAATAGTAGAAGAAGATAGAGTGAAATAGATAAAAACAAAATAAAAGCAGATAAGAATGATGGAAGAAAAAAAAGTGAGAAATAGATAAAAAAAAATAAAAAAGATAAACGGCTAAAGCAACAAAGTCCTAGCGTTCCTAGTGTCCTATTCCCCAGCAATGGCGCCAAAAACTTGACACGCGTCAGAATTGCTAGTACTAACTGCTTCTCTACTATCAAGCCTAATGATAAATGGAATGGTGTGATGATCTAATGTGCGAAGACATGAATACCAGAGATGAATATGCAAGGGTAAAGTGGAGGGAGATCTCAATCAATAAAGATGAGGTACCTGGGCAATGCTCCTCCTAGGATCTAACATGAAGTTTAAGACTTGCTAAATGCTTCTAAACCAAGTCTAATGAGTCGAGGTAATCCAAGAACAACTAGCCCTTGCCTCCAAGCCACTGGTACTGGTCACCTACAAGGTCCCGGGGGAGAAATCGCTCAATCTCAACACCTCACACCCCATATGACCACAATGAGCTCTAGGGATACCTAAGAGTGAAACTGATTCCTAAAAATAGATCTAACCCTATTTCCCGGTGAAGGATCCCTAACCCCCCACAAGGTCCAGGCGGAGAAATCTCTCAATCTCACGCCTCACACCAAATATATTTGCATAGAGTCTAGGGAATATGGAGATAGGAAACACTTAATCGGAAGAAAAAGGGGATACTACACTATTTCATGACTCACCCTCTCAAACCTCTTTAACCTTGGATTTCTAACTCTAATGGAGACCTCTCTCTCATCAAAGTAATAAATCATGCATATAGAATTAACAAAAAAGATTAGTAAAACATGCAAGCAATGGGAACACAAGATTAAAACTCAAATCAACTCGGATTAATTAGAACCATAAAACAAATCAATATAAAAGACAAGATTCTAGGGTTCACATGCCCAAATACCAACTAGTATTTAGCCCTCAATGGAGCAAATTACAAAACAAAGATAAATACAATGAATAGCAATGTAAACCATAGAGAAAAACCATTTGAATTCGCAATCTAATGTACGAAAGAACACCAAATACACAATATGGAAACCATGGTAAAAATGATGCTCAATGCATGTAAAACATATATAAAAATATGTCTACTCAAGCACTTATCATACGTCAAGCTTAGTGACGTTAAACAAGCGTTTCTTGGGAGGTAACCCAAGTCTTTACTGTTTTTCTAGCTCTTAATTTTAGTCTTGCATGAATAAGAGCTTTAGTGTTGGTGTCTTCATTTTTACATGGTTTTTGTTGTGCTTTACTCATTGATTGTTGGTGTTTTAGTGTGCTTAATTGTGATTGGCGAAGTTTATAGGTCGTTTGAGCAAGTTTTCCATGATTTTCTAGTCAGCTCTTCATGGCTTATGTAGTCTCTGTGTTTGTATTAGTGTACAGAAATTTGTCTACATAGTCTGTAATTTTTTCTAAGTCATCTAGAGAAGACAAACAGCCGTGTGGAATTTCCACACCAGTGTGTGTTTCCGTTCAGAGCTCAACTTCTCCATCCCGAGAAGACACAAGGGCGTGCGAGCGCCCTTGTGAGCAACCTTGTGACGATCACACACCCTCGTGGAATTTCCACAGGGGCGTGTGGATCTCTGCAGAGTTCTCAAAATCCATCCCGAGAAAACACATGGGTCTGGATATGCCCCTATGGATGACCCTCTAGATGACCCTGTAGATGGCACACGGGTGTGGGTAATTTTCACACACCCATGTGAAACTCAGCAGAGACTTCTCCTCCATCCCGAGAAGACACAGGGGCGTGCAAGTGCCCCTGTGAGTACCCCTGTGAACATCCACATGCCACTGTGGAATTTCCAGAAGGGGATGTGGAACATTTAGTCAATTTCTCGGGAGGACAGAGACGCCACAGGGACGTGTGGGTGTCCCCATAGGTCAGGCACACAGGCATGGCTAATTTCCACATGACCATGTGAATGCATTCACAAACAACTTGAGCTATCCCGAGAGCACAGAGGGGCGTGTGTCTGCCCCTGTGATGCCCCCTGTGGAGACACACGCCCGTGTGGATGTACAGAACTCAAAAGGCTGTGATTTTTCTTTATAAATCTCTTGCGTCTTTTCATTTTCGTATATCTCCACACTCAAGGATCCCCATCTCTTGCTCTCCCGACTTTCTCACCATCGATTTATAGAGTTCTAGGGTTGTTTTCCGGCCGTATTCAAGGTTTTCAAGTTTCATTTCGTTAGTAAGCCCTTTTTCTCTTTTCTTTCGCTAATCTTGATTTATCTTGTTTGAATTGGTGAATGTTGCATCATTTTCATGATTAGATGGTTGGTGCATGCTTTTAGAGTAATTTTAGAGTGAATTTGTGATTTATTTTTGGAATTTTGTAACTTGGCCGTGCGGCTTTCACAGCCCGAAGATCCCCCCTAGCGTGTGGAATTTTCACACGACCGTGTGGATTTCTATAGTATTGATTTGTATGTTTGTTTTGATCGATTTCTTTTTGAATTCATGCAGATATGACACCCGAGATCAAGAAAGTGGTAGGTAAGCGTCCACGCGAATCTTCTCCCGAATCAGAGCAGCTAGAGTTTGCAATACCCGAACACCAGGTTCGGTTCGAGCGTCTATCGAAGTTCAAGTTCGGTCAGTCATGTTTCCCAGTTTTGAGTGCACTCAGAGAGATTTAGCGAGGAAATGAGGTGGCTGAGAAGGTTGAGGAGCTCTTCTTAGTCGATAGCTGGCGCAGATTACTGTCGATCTTAGAGACAACTATTCGTATGCTCACTTTGGAGGTGCTCTCGTTATTCGAGTTCGATCGCTCATACAGTTATTTCTTGAGCATCGATACTATACAGTTGATGAGTACTTGTGTGATAGGAATACGAAGTGTTCTTTCCTTATGATGAGCATTACTTTTATCGGGTTTTAACGCTAATATGTGTGTATTTATGTTACTTTCATGCAGATAGGGTTGTAAGACCGAATATTAGAGAAAGAAGCCAATGTGGATCTTAAATGCACCAACTAGAGGAAATCTTGAGAAGGTTCAAACGCGAAGACATAAGTCGGGTTCGAAATGCAGGAATGTGTGCCAACCTCCTCGTATTTAAGTTAGCACAACGATTTGGAGGGGTACAAGGGCAGTTACATTCAAGCATTCCGGCTTATGCATGTATAGCAAGATCTCCACCAACATGTCCGTTATTGATGAAGAAAAATGATCTACGACGTAAACGTGTGCCCATTTACGTTACCTCAATGAAAGCATGGATTCGGGAGTGTCTCGGGCCGGTACCGTAGCAAGATACTGTAGCAAAATACTATAGCAGTTACTGTTCACAACTGGCCGAAGAAGGATGAAAACAGAGAATCCACACGGGCGTGTAGAAATTCCACACGCGCGTGTGAAAAATCCACAAGGGCGCCCACATAGGCGTGTGGATTCCCGATTCCAGCCCTATTTAAGGCCGATTTCAGAAATCTTTTATCCATCTTTTCCCCAACTTGAGAGAGGGCTGCGGCTAGGGTTCATAGAGGTATTGGCTAGGGATTTGGAGAGGTTCTATGGCTCTGACATCGCTCTCCATTTGGAAGAAGGTTAGTGGGAGAGCTTTTGTCGGCACCGATCCGGTGACGTGTATCCTAGGCCATACAAAGGGACCCTTGGACGAGTAGGGGACTCTCCACAAGACCATCACCACGACTATCGAGGCGGTTTTCTATGGATTCTTTGCTTTTACATTTGATTTCATTGATTGTAATTAGCTCCATGGAGAGCTAAACCCCCTAATGGCTACTTGGGTATTTGTGAACCCTAGGATGTATTCATTTTATTGAACCTCTTTATTATGCTTTCAATTAATTGATATTTTATTTGAGTTCCAATCTTGAATGCTTGATTGTATGAATACTCCCTTAGAGTGACACTAGGGTTGAGAGTTCTTGTTGGTAACCATTGTGAGTGAGTGACGCACCACGAGGGTTAGACAAAGCTAGATTGGAGAAGGTTGAGAGGGTGAGTCGAGAGGTAGCGGAGCGTCCCCTTTCCCCTTAGGTGTGATTTGTTCTACCTCCATTTCCTCAAGTTCTTTGCGGTTATAGTAGAGTGAATGGGCTAAAGGATGACCTTCCGCTGGGGCTTAGTTGCGAGTGCAACGAAGTGAAGCGTTGAAGTGATTTTAGCACCTAAGGCTTAATTGTGGCTAGGGACCTTCCACCTGGACCAAAAGGTTAGTTCTACATCTAGGAAGAGGATTTATCACTTGAAATTCTTAGAACTCATTGCAATTCTATATGAGTGCGAGGTTGAGAGGTTATTCAATTTCTCCACCGGGACATGTATGGAGTTAGGCATGGTTGACCTTAGATTTGGGAACATGTATTTAAAGATCTCTATGACTCATTATTGCATCAGTTAGGAAGTATAATAGAGGGTTCTTGCACTTGAAACGATTGTCCTAGGCGGAACAATATCCGGGTACCCTATTTATATCGATTGCCTTACCTTCTCCTTTACTTGTGCTCTCTTTCTTGTTCTTTTACTTTTGTTATTTCACATCTTGTCACACATATGACTATTCATCTTTCACTTAGTTAAGAAACAATTTCAGTGTTTTTATTCCCTACTTCCTGTGGATAGGATACCCCACTCATCTGGGATTTTATTACTTCGACAAACCCGTACACTTGCGGGACATACGCAAGGGGCGTTGTCAACAGTTTAGAGAATTTGGACAGCATTATAGCATGAGCATCTCTCAGTTTTCAGTTCGTTTGGGCTTATATGATGAGGCATTCACCAACACTGAGGAGTATACACAGCTGCAGGCAGATTACCCTGGTAGCTTGACACCTCAACGAGCGTACATAGCACACCCACACCGTTCTTAGCCGATCAGTAAACGGCAATGGTGAATTATTGTATTTGTATTCTATGGTACAGAGTGAGCCAATCCACTTGGGACATATTTTAGCAGAGTACCTATGGCATCAGGGTCAGTACGCCAGGATCGGAATCATCTTCTCAGGCTCGTACATCACGAGACTTATTATGGGGATGAGTCTCTTGGACGCCATTCGAGGGGTCAAGAAGATCACAGTGTCGTCTCCTCTCAGCTTAGAGACTATAAGGCTTATGGGGATGATCCATAACAATATTATGTTAAGAAGGGAAATATAATAACAAAATTAATTTAGTATTTTAATATTGTTACGTCAGATGAATGCTTTGTATATTTGTGTATATATATCATTTTAAAAATATCACCTATTTCCACTAACCTTTTTTTTTCTAACCATACGCTCAGCTATTTTTGTCCTCCTCCATTTTGACAGTAAAATAAACTCTAGGAAAATGTGATCTCTTCTTCACCTTCGACAAACTCAAACAATTTTGTTATCCGATCTGGTTGGGTTTTTTTTTAAAAAAAAAAACAATGACCAAATTTAAATGCAAGAGTTTTTAGGGACTCACAAATGTCACCATTAATGCAAAGTGGAGAGACGATGGAGATTAAAGATCACCATGGTCATGGAGACACAATTAAAAAACATTGCTCTAAAAAAACATGGCAAAAGATATCTAGAAGAAAGGTTAATTTATTCCCACTAAATTCATGGCGGACAAAATCCCACCTGTTTTTCCTATCTTTACATTTGAGGATTTCCAGTCATGATCTCTTTCTTTTTCTCTCACTCAAGCTATTTTTGGATTTGCATAGATGAGAAAAGATACAGCCTCAACTGCTTAATAC
The DNA here is from genome assembly GCF_009730915.1 of Dioscorea cayenensis subsp. rotundata. NCBI lineage: Eukaryota > Viridiplantae > Streptophyta > Magnoliopsida > Dioscoreales > Dioscoreaceae > Dioscorea > Dioscorea cayenensis. The sequence goes on along the minus strand of NC_052485.1, from coordinate 13,831,542 downwards.
TTTATTAAATTTTTTTTTAAATTACATTTTCCAAATAGGCTCACAAAAAATATAATGGCGCCAACTACCATTTGATCTATTGGCATCGGGTCCTTTGCGTAGGGTGTTCGCCTCGAGTGTCGAGCGTGGCTCCCCGAGTTCGATTTTCATCTTGCGCAAGGTGAGGGCACGGTTCGGTGGTGAGCTTTGCTCCCTCACGTGTTTGTTTCTGGGTTCCGGCGCTTGTCGCCTTTCTCAAAAAAATATATATATATATATATATATATATATATAATGGCTACAGTTTCATCTTTAAAATATATAATTGCAAAGTTTACTTATAAACCTTCAATCATATTAAATTTTTTATGTTTTTGTTATTTGGCAACCTCTGGCAGAGTGTTTGTGTAACTCTGATATGACTCTTAGCCAACTTGGGATGATGTTTGATTTAAGGTTAGACTATAATTTAGGATAATAATAGATAGTCTTTGATCAGTAGAAGTAGCATTTTTTATTCTCCACTAAAAAGTCAAAAATTGCATTTATAGCTTTATATTCTATAAGCAAAATTAACAGAGTCATTTATATAGACAATATTTTGTTACATAGATAATATATAAAAAATGAAATTACTATGCGGTATTAGATCTCTGATTTTACTGATGAGTTATAAACTTCAATAACTGATTTAAATCTAAATAACTTATGGATTTAAATGAATTTTATTTATAAGTTAACTCAATTAAGATTTAAATTAGGACTTTTTCTATATTAGCTTATTTGTTTTTCTTTAAGCATTTTTTTCAAAATTGTTATTACTTTTCTAAATTTTATGGATGAAAACAAATTTAAGGGCATCATATGTGATTCCTTCAAATTTTGTTCTCTTATAACCGTAATTTTGTTTTCTGTGCACACACAAATACTTTTAGATAAATTTTATAAAATGTAAACAAAAATAATAATGTAAACAAATTATTATATTTTTATGTTATTTTATTTGTCCATAAATTACCGAACTACTTTGTTTATTAAAAAATCAATTTTATTTAATATCTCATTTGATAATTTCTATTATTCAGAACTTATAGTAGATTTGCAAAATACAATGCATATAAATAGGGAAAATAATTAAATTAATTAATACAAACCCCATTGTCACCCAGTTTTGCAAATTTATAAACCAAATAAATAATAGCAACTAAAGAAAGCATAATTTAGCAAACAAACCCAAAATGTTTTCCAAAATTAATACATTTCATAAAAAAAAAATAAAATAAAATAAAAAAACAAACCATTCATTAGCCATAATTCCTAATTCCAAACTAAGGTTCGTGCCAAAGCCGCTTCTGCATCTTAGTCCTTCACACTTTAGCTCTCATCGTCTTTCTTTTTCTTGGCCTGTGTCAGAATTTTTTTATCTTTAGTGGGCTTGACGGTCCTGATGATTGTTAATCCACCAACTCATGAATGGCATTGTTCGTACAACAACAATTATTATAACATTTGCTTTTTTTTCTATCCAAAAATTCATTGATCACATATTTCAATCGTCTAACAACAACTTCAATTCCTCCCAATCGCTCATCAAAATAGTCTAGCTAATCCTTCTTTCCTCTTGCCATCAAGAAAGTTGTTTTCACTATTGAGTTTGCAGGTTGATTTGCTTACTTAGTCATTTATTTATATATAGCCAGAACCAAGCATACATTTGTATGTTTGTTTATAAAAAAAAAAACTGCTACTGAATAGAATATTAGAAATAAAGTTAAGTTAAATAACTTTATTCATTTCATATGTTAATATTTTTCTGTGCATGACTTTTTCCCTCGTCACAAAAAACTAAATATTCTCTGACAAAGTTGCGCAAAAACCTAAAAAACACATAACCTATGTCAAACATATGTCTACAAAATAGCATATGTTAGTGACACGTCCGTATATACGTGTAAACCACAAGTGCACGGGTGTCGAAGTAATAATCCCAGATGAGTGAGTATCGTATCCACATAGAGTAGGGAATAAAGACACTTAAGTTGTTTCTTAACTAATGTGGAAGATAAATAGTGATAAGTGTGACAAAATATGAAATAACGAAAATAAAAGCAACAAGATAGAGAGCACAGGTAAAGGAGAAGGTAAGGCAATCAATCAAGATGGGGTACCCGGACATTGATCCGCCTAGGACAATCGTTTCAAGTGCAAGAACCCTCTATTATACTTCCTAATTGATGCAACAATGAGTCATGAAAATCCTTAATTACATGATCCCAAATCTAAGGTCAACCATGCCTAACTCAATACATGTCCCGGAGGAAAGATTGAATAACCTCCCAACCTCGTACTCGCATAGAATTGTAATGAGCTCAAGGGATTACAAGTGATAAACCCTATTCCTATGTATAGACCTAACCCTTTGGTCCAGGTGGAAGATCCCTAGCCACAATTAAGCCCTAGGTGCTAAAATCACTTCAATGCTTCACTCTGTTGCACTCACAACTAAGCCCCAGCGGAAGGTCATCTCTTAGCCCATTCACTCTACTATGGCCGCAAAGAACTCTTGGAACGTTGAGGTAGGATAGATCACACCGGAGGAGAAAGGTGACGCTCCACTACCTCTCGACTCACCTTCTCAACCCTCTCCAATCTAGCTTTGTCTAACTCTTATGGTGTGTCACTCACTCACAAGAGTTACCAACAAGAACTCTCAACCCTAGTGTCACTCTAGGAGAGTATTCATACAATCAAGTCTCCAAGATTGGAACTCACAATAAACATCAATTAATTGAAAGCATAATAAAGAGATTCAATGAAACGAATACATCCTAGGGTTCACAAATACCCAAGTACCCACTAGGGGTTTAGCTCTTCATGGAGCTAGATACAATCAATGAAATCGAATGTAAAAACAAAGCATCCATAGAAAACCCACTCGTTAGTCATAGCGAAGATCTTGTAGAGAGTCCTCTACTCGTCGCAAGGGTCCCTTTGTCTGGCCTAGGATACACCTCGCCAGATCGGTGCCGATGAAAGCTCTCCCACTAACCTTTTTCCAAACGGCGAGCAATGTCGGAGCCATAGAATCTCTCCAAAGCCCTAATTAATACCTCTCAAAACCCTAGCCGCCGCCCTCTCTCAAGTTGGGGAAAAGATGGAGAAAAGAATCCTAAAATCGGGGCTGAAATTGGCTCTTAAAGGGCTGGAATCAGGAATCCACACGCCCATGTGGGCGCCCCTGTGGATTTTTCACACATGCATGTGGAATTTCCACACGCCCGTGTGTATTCTTTGTTTTTCTGTTTTCTCGGCCGGCTGTAAACAGTGCTATTATGGTATTTTTGCTATAGTATTTTCTACAATACCCTTCTACAGTACCGGCCTGAAATACTCCTGGTTCCATACTTTGATCGAGGTAACGCAAACGGGCACACATTTACGTCATGGATCACCTTGCTTCTTTAATAACGGACATGTTGGTGGAGATCTTGTTCTATATGCACAAGTCGGAATGCATGAATGTGACTGCCCTTGTGTCCCTCTAAATAGTTGTGCTAAATCGAGTATGAGGAGGTTGGCACACATTCCTACATCTGGAACCCGACCTATGTCTTCGCGTTTGAACCTTAGCAAGATTTCCTCCAAATTAGTTCATTACGACCCAGATTGGCTTCTTTCTCTCATAATCGACCTCACAACCCTACCTGCATAAAAGTAACATAAATACACCATATTAGCGTTAAAATCCGAGAAACGTAATGCTCAACACAAGGAAAGAACACTTTGTATTCTTATCGCACAAACACTTATCAAACTCCCCCACACTTAAGCTTTTGCTTGTTCTCAAGCAAAGATTAAAACTTTATGTGCATGGATGAAGGAAATATTGGAAGTGCTTGGCCTTAGGTTCACCAAAGCATACTAAGAGAGCATTCTACAAGTAAGGGAAATTTCCGCACTAAATATGAAAAATCAATGTTCTAGCTAAAAACTTGAATCAAAAAGGACAACAAACCCAAAATCGTGTAAGTGTGTGAACTCACTCAAAACAACAAAAAGTATACTCCTCACTCTTATAAGTACAAGGGACTTATTTATCTACAAAAAGTAACAAAAAATTTAAAAATGGTAGTAGCTTCACACATCCTCTAAGGTAGCCCTTTCCAAAGTACCGCTAAGGTGGCTTTCACACTTTCGAAGTGGTAGCTCTTTCTACTGGAGTGGTAGCTTTCACTCATCCTATAAGATAGCTTTTTCTCTCATTAGGGCATAACTAGTATCTGACTTATGAGAGTAGCTTCATACTTCATAGGTGGTAGCTCTTTCCACCCAATAAGCACAAATAAACAATAAAACTATATTGTTCATTCTTTTCATTTTTCCATTTTATTTTAAAATTAACACAAGAAACAACTATAATTAGTCACTTATACATCAAACATGAGTTTCCAAAAGAGTTCAAAAAATGAGTAGTACAACAAGTGTCAGTCGGGCAAAAATTCCTAGAAATTCAAGCAAAAACTAGAGCATGAAAACATTCAATGTTAAAAAATCTCCTAAACTCAAGAATACAATGAATGCAACTAAGGTGAACTGCCATTGGCTGTGTGAGTATGTATATCAATCAAAACTACTATAAAAGAGATGCGTGCACTATGAAACTCCCCCCCACACTTAAGTTGTACATTGACCCCAATGTACACATGCAAGCTCATTCATAATGTAAATCAATTAAATTCAGATGTGGGAGAAGCAATCAAAACAATACTCCCCTGACTCCTAGTGTTGTATTTGATGGAGCTAAGTCCTTGGGAGTGTTGTTCCAACGGGTTGTAAAGCTCACACGGCCAAGTGTCGAAACACCTTGGTTGTGCCCATGACAAAGTCTCAATACCCATGATGACAAGACCATCTACACGCATACACGAGGGGGTTTAGTGAAGCTCAATAAAAATAAAACAACTCGAGTATATGAAAGATGAAGCAATGAATATAACTCGAGACAACAAAATAAAAGATAAACTCAGAAGGAGAGTCCTTTCTGAGTGCACATGTCCAAAATAAAATGTGGAAGTAAAAGACAAGGAAAATAAAATCAAGTGTCAATGTTGTCCTCTGGCTCTATTGCTGCTGCTGCTGCTGCTGGTGATGAAGTACATGGTGGGTCAACTAGTGCTGGAATAGGGGATGGAGGTGCCAAAGAAGCCAAGGGGGCCTGAGGAGTCCTCGGTTGCAGGACAAATGATGAGCTGACATCTCGCTCTAAGATCTGTTGTAATGTGTCGAAATGTGCCATAAACTCCATAAACTGTGCGGCCTGCGCAGCCCTAATATCGGCCATCTCTGCTCGGGCCTCTGCTACCTCTGTCCGTATCACCCCCACAGTGCTCTCGAGCCTCTCAAAATGATCATGGGCTCGAGATGGTGAAAACATGTACACGGAGGATGGATCCTTTTTCACCGAAGGCCCCTCGGTCTCCATAGGTCCTGACTGAGGCTCGAGGCAGGATGGGAAGCCTCAGCATCATCACCCTCCCCCTCGGCTATCTCTGGGGCCCGTAGAACTAGAGCATAAACCCCTGTGTGAACCCTGCGAACCATGCCCATTAATCTCATTGTCTCCAGACTCAAGAGCGTAGGTATACTCGTCTTCTCGGTCCAGCGAATCGCGCCCAAGAGACCTATGCCCAAAACTAGTCTCGTAATGTAAGGGCTCGAGAAGATCGCTCCCAATCTAGCATAGTGGCTCTGATGTCGAATGTACTCAGCGACGATGTGCCCTAGATGGATCGGTATGCGCTTCATCATCGATTACAAGTACAGAAGCTCCTGCCGGCTCAGAACGCTAGTGCTATCACCACGGCCATTCACCGACCTGCTCATGATAGCATGTAGATATCGGTACGCAGGTCAAGAAAGGCACGTGGCCTTGGACACCCCCGGCTCATACTGACCCTGACTACATAATGCTTTGTAAGCTCTCTATGGGGTCAGGGCTATAGGATAATCTGTCTGCAACTGAGAGTACTCCTCAGTGTCTGTAAATGACTCCTTGTACAAGCCGAGCTGAATTGAAAACTTAGTGATACTCAGACTATAGTGATGTCCAAGTGCTCTAAACTGAACAGTGTCGAGGTTGCCGAATCTCACATAGGATCTATCGAACTCGAATGACGACAAAACCTCCAGTGTAAGCTACCGGATGGCTGGCTCTCTAATCGACAACAACTACCTCCAACCACCCACCGACACGAGATCCTCAACCTTACCGGTAAACTTGTCTCCCTGCTGTAAATCTCTCAGTATGCTCGTGTCTAAGAATCGAGTCTGTCCGAACCAAAGTCTCAACAAACGCTCGAACCAAGCCTGGTGGTTGGGGATGGTGAATCTCATGCTCTTGGACTCAGGAGACGACTCTCACAGTCGATTATCAGCTTGCTTCATTAACCAAGGTGTCATAATCTGCAAAAATTGAAAGAGAATCGATCAAACAAGTTAATTAAACATACCTACAGAAATCCACACGGTCGTGCGGAATTTCCGCACGCTCATGTGGATCCACGGGGCGTGAACAAACGCACGGCCAGGCCTCAAACCCTACAAATGCAACATTATAACGCTTCTACTTTATTATAAATATAAATAAACATTCTAATTGAAGAAATGAAGCATTATTGACTAGTTTCATCCATGAAAATCATGAATTTGCGAAGGAAATCAAAGATAGGGCTTACTGTCAAGTTGAGATGAGAAACCTTTGAAAATGACTGGAAAACCAAGCAAAATCCTTCCAAATTGGCGATACGAGGTCGAGAAACAATATATGAGTGCTCTCAGAAAAATGGAGGATATGAGGGTGAAGAGAAATGATAATCCTTTTAAAAGGACTTACACCTCTTGGCGTTCTGTACATCCGCACGGGCGTGCGGAAATTACCCATGCCTGTGCGTCTCCACAGGAAAGCCTCACAGGGGCAGATACACAACCCTGTGTACTGTCGGGAAAACACTCACTGCCTCTGAATGCAAATACTTGAGCGTGTGGGAAATACCCACGCCCGTGCTCCCGACACACAGGGCCAGCTGCACGCCCCTATGCCATCTCTGGACATCCAAGAAAATTTGCTAAGTGTTCCGCATGCCCTTGTGGAAATTCTGCACAGACGTGGACATTCACAGGCCCAACTCATAGGGGCAAGCACACGCCCCTGTGTCTTCTCGGGATGGAGACAGCTCCTCTGCAGAGATTCGCAAGGGCGTGCGGAAATTACCCACTTCCGTGTGATTTTCACAAGGTCGCCCACAGGGGCGAGTCCACGCCCCTGTGTGCTCTCGGGATAATCTGGCAATCTCTGCAGGAATTCACACGCCCATGCGGAAATTACCCACGGGAGTGCGAGAATCGCATGGTCATTCACAGGGGCGAGTTCACACCCCTATACCTTCTCTGGATGAGCTCGCAATACAAATCGCACGGGCGTGCGAAAATTCCACACGCCCGAGCATTTTCTCTGGATGCCTTAGAAAATTCTGTAGGCTCTGCCAAATATTTCTGAACATGTTTACGCACTCAGAGCCTGCCCTAATATGCAAATTTTACCAGTAAAAAACATGAGAAATAGCTCAAACGACCCAACTTCGCCAAATCCACGTGAAAACACACGATGACAATTCAAAACCCATAATAAAATCGCAGCACAAGTATACAAAAATCTAGACACCCACACTCAACACTTTATTCATGCACACACTAAACTACTAAACTACGAAAATAGTAAACACTTGGGTTGTCTCCCAAGAAGCGCTTGTTTAACGTCACTTAGCTTGACGTACCTTGTCTTACCTCACGGGGGTTCATAGATGAAAGTTGCCCTCTTACCCATGGCTTGGAAGCATGATGAGCAAAATCTCTTGAGGGTAGAGGGTGAATTATCAGGCTTGGGACCACCTAACAATGGTTCATCCAACTTCTTCGGTTCACGCACGTCTCCAACAGCCTTGGAGTGTTTCCGGTGGTGTCTCATAGCCCTTTTTATCTTCCAGAGCACCTTCTTCAAGATCCCCGGGATAGATGGTACTTTTTTCGTCGAACCAAGCATCCTTACTTCTTCATTATCCTCCTCTTGGTAGAACAGACCCTCATACAGGTCTGGATTGAACATTTCCTGCATGTATTCATCAACAATCTCATCAGTAGTGTCTAGAAAATACAAAGTATCATCGAAATCAAGAGAATGTCGCATGGCTTCAGTAAGGCTGCATGTGAGCTTATCATCTCCGACTCTCAATGTTAGCTCTCCACCGTCTATGTCAATAAAAGCTTTGGAAGTCTGCAAAAACGGCCTCCCAAGTATTAAGGGTACATTCGCACCCTCATCGACGTCTAGCACTACGAAGTCAAACGAAAAAATGTACTTGTCCACCTTGACAAGCACGTCTTCGATGATGCCCCTTGGATGTCTCACCGTTCGATCCACCAATTGCAAAGTCATCCAAGTAGGCCTAGGCTCGCCCAAGCCTAGCTTTTGAAAGAAGGTGTATGGCATGATGTTGATACTGGCCCCTGAGTCCGCCAATGTCATTTCTTGACATAGATTGTCAATATTACACGGAATGATGAAGCTTCCCGGGTCTTTCTTCTTGTGCGGCATGTTCTTTTGCAAAACCACCGAGCAAGATGCATCTAAAATCACTGAAGCACTCTCCTCTAACTTCCTCTTGTTGGTCAACAAGTCTTTCAAGAATTTTTCATACTTAGGCATTGGGCCAATGCCTCAACAAAAAGGAATATTGATGTGGAGTTGCTTGAACAAACTCAGGAACTTCTTGTACTGTTCATCCCCTTGGTCATTCTTAAATCTAGAGGCTTAAGGGATTCTTGGCTTGAAAGATGGGGGTGCCACCTCCTTCTCTTTGCTTGCTTCCTCCTCGGCCTCTATAACCTCGGGTGCGTGTTTATTTGGCTTCTCACTCGGAAGCCTACCTTCGACCTCACGACCATTTCTCAAAGTGATCGCCTTCACATGCTCTCTAGGGTTGGTCTCGGTGTTACTCGGCAAGCTTCCTTGTGGCCTTTTCGATAAGGACTTCGCAATTTGCCCTACTTGATTTTGAAGATTATGCAAAGAGGTGGTGTGGTTGCGAAGTGTAGCCTCAACTGATTGGAACCTTGTATTAGATGATTACAAAAACCTAGTTAAGGCCTTCTCCAAATCGTTCATTCGGGTCTCCAAACCTGAAACTCGGTTCTCCATGTTTGGGGCTTGTTGTCGGAAACCTGGTGGCCCTATGGCCTTTTGTGGACCTTGGTTGCTCCACTAGAAATTGGGATGACTCTTCCAACCCGGATTATAGGTATTGCTGTATGGGTTTCCTTGACTCCTCATGCCATTACCCACAAAATCGATGTTCTCAACCGAAGATGCATCACCAATAGATATCGGGCAATCGGAGAGAGCATGTCCTCCACCACACTCGGTGCAAGTAATCACGGCCGCCACTCTATTCGAAGTTAGAAGATCTAACTTCTTACTCAATGATTCCACTTGAGCCGCCAACGAAGTCACTGCATCTATTTCATGGAGACCGACCACCTTCTTCTTCTCCCTAGCATTCCATTGGTAGTTGTTTAACCCCATTTCTTCAATTAGTTGACGGGCCTCATTGGGGGTCTTGCTACCTAAGGTACCTCCTGCTGCCGCATCCAAGAGTTGCCTTGTACTCGGATTTAAACCGTTGTAAAAGGTCTGAACAATCATCCACTCCGGAAATCCATGTTGCGGTCACTTTCTTAGGAGCTCCTTGAACCTTTCCCGCGTCTCAAACAGAGACTCCAATTCCAACTGTACAAAGGATGAGATCTCATTCCTAAGCTTTGCGGATTTTCCGGGAGGGAAATATCGGGCAAGAAAAGCTTCTACCATCTGCTCCCATGTGGTAATCGAGGCTCTAGGTAATGAGTGTAGCCAATGCTTCGCTCTCCCCTTCAAGGAAAATGGGAAGGCTCTCAACTTGATGGCATCATCCGTCACCCCGTTTATCTTCAACATATCACACACCTCGAGAAAGTTCTCTATATGACTGTTTGGATCCTCATCGGCCAAACCATTGAACTGTGCAGATTGCTGCAACATGTAGATGAATGCCGGCTTCAGCTCAAAGTTCTAAATTATAATCGGGGGATACACAATGCTCGATTGTGTCCCCAATACTGAAAGTCTGGCATAATCGAATAATGTCCGCTGCTGCTCATTCTGTTCTGCCATGTTTTCAGATTCTTCTACTTCCAAATCAGCTAGATTAGACTGCTCTTGCACAGGTTCTTTCCCTTTTCTTCTAAGTGTACGTTCGAGCTCGGGATCTCCTTCAATCAGCATTGAGGGGTAACCTCGGGTTATAACCTGGAGCTGCACCCAAAAAAAAAGAAAAAGAAATCAGAACGATGATAGGATAAGAAAATATGAAATAGAATGAATAAATAGATAGCTAAGAAAACAAAGTACAAAATATCTCTAAATGCCTACTCCCCGGCAACGGCGCCAAAAACTTGACATGTCCGTATATGAGTGTAAACCGCAAGTGCACGGGTGTTGAAGTAATAATCCCAGATGAGTGGGTATCGTATCCACAGAGAGTAGAAAATAAAGACACTTAAGTTGTTTCTTAACTAATGTGGAAGATGAATAGTGGTAAGTGTGACAAAATATGAAATAACGAAAAATAAAAGCAACAAGATAGAGAGCACAGGTAAAAGAGAAGATAAGGCAATCAATCAAGATGGGGTACCCGGACATTGATCCGCCTAGGATAATCGTTTCAAGTGCAAGAACCCTCTATTATACCTCCTAATTGATGCAACAATGAGTCGCGGAAATCCTTAATTACATAATCCCAAATCTAAGGTCAACCATGCCTAACTCTATACATGTCCCGGAGGAGAGATTGAATAACCTCTCAGCCTCGCACTTGCATAGAATTGCAATGAGCTCTAGAGATTCCAAGTGATAAACCCTATTCCTATGTATACACCTAACACTTTGGTCTAAGTGGAAGATCCCTAGCCACAATTAAGCCCTAGGTGCTAAAATTACTTCAACGCTTCACTTCGTTGCACTCGCAACTAAGCCCCAACGGAAGGTCATCCCTTAGCCCATTCACTCTACTATGGCAGCAAAGAACTCTTGGAACGTGGAGATAGGGTAGATCACATCGGAGGGGAAAGGGGACGCTCCACTACCTCTCAACTCACCCTCTCAACCCTCTCCAATCTAGCTTTGTCTAACTCTCGTGGTGTGTCACTCACTCATAAGAGTTACCAACAAGAACTCTCAACCCTAGTGTCACTCTAGGGGAGTATTCATACAATCAAGTCTCCAAGATTGGAACTCACAATAAACAACAATTAATTGAAAGCATAATAAAGATATTTAATAAAACAAATACATCCTAGGGTTCACAAATACCCAAGTACCCACTATGGGTTTAGCTCTCCAAGGAGCTAGATACAATCAATGAAATCGAATGTAAAAAGAAAGCATCCATAGAAAACCCCTCGTTAGTCGTAGCGATGGTCTTGTGGAGAGTCCTCTACTCGTCGCAATGATCCCTTTGTCTGGCCTAGGATACACCTCACCGGATCGGTGCCGACGAAAGCTTTCCCACTAACCTTCTTCCAAATGGCGCGTGATGTCAGAGCCGTAGAACCTCTCCAAAGCCCTAGCCAATACCTCTCAAAACCCTAGCCACCGCCCTCTCTCAAGTTGGGGAAAAGATGGAGAAAAGAATCCTGAAATCGGGGCTGAAATCAGCTTTTAAAGAGCTGGAATCGGGAATCCACACGCCCATGTGGGCGCCCTTGTGGATTTTTCACACGGGCTTGTGGAATTTTCACACGCCTGTGTGGATTCTCTATTTTCCTGTTTTCTCGGCCGGCTGTAAACAGTGCTGCTACAGTACCTTTTCTACATTGTTTCTATAGTATCCTGCTACAGTACCGACCTGAAATACTCCTGAATCCATACTTTCATCGAGATAACGTAAACAGGTACACATTTACGTCGTGGATCGCCTTGCTTCTTTAATAACGGACATATTGGTAGAGATCTTGTTCTATATGCACAAGTCGGAATGCTTGAATGTGACTACCCTTGTGCCCCACCAAATAGTTGTGCTAACTCGAGTATGAGGAGATTGGCACACATTCCTACATCTGGAACCCGACCTATGTCTTCGCGTTTCAACCTTAGCAAGATTTCCTCCAAATTAGTGCATTACGACCCACATTTGCTTCTTTCTCTCATAATCGGCCTCACAACCCTACCCTGCATAAAAGTAACATAAATACACCCATATTAGCGTTAAAACCCGAGAAAAGTAATGCTCAACACAAGGAAAGAATACTTCGTATTCTTATCGCACAAGCACTTATCAGTTAGAAAACCAATAACATACTATCATTACATTTTATCAACAAAAATCATTATTCTATCTTCGCTTAGTTAGATAGAAATCTTGGTATTTTTATTCCCTACTCCCTGTGAATACGATACCCACTCACCTAGGATTTATTACTTCGACAAATCCGTGCACTTGCGGGTCACATGCAATGGGCGTTGTCAATACAAGTATCCCCTTTCAATCTATGTATGACCTAGTATAAGCATGCTCTATCATCAACAAATATAATTCAAAAAAGAAATATGGAGTTCTTCATTTGCATCTTAAGACATGCAAAGCACACTAGATTGAATCTTAAACAACCATCAAAATAAACAATGACAACATCCAAGGTTTTTACACAAGGTGAACCCTAGGTTTCATCCAAATCCAAACACCACAATAAGTTAATCCCTCATGATGAGAGATACTTATACGACATACAAGGAAAGAAAATGCAATAAAGATGAAAGAAAACTCCCTTTATGATCTCAATCTCCTTGAATGGATGAAGTTTTGAATGATTTGCAATGATGACTTAGAACTTCACTCCAACTCCTTCTCCTTTGCTCCTTTCCCTCTTGGTGATGACGTGTGCTCATTTCCCACAAGGATTGTTGCCAAAAGATGGTTAGAAGGCCTCAATATTGTGTGGTGGCGGCAGCCCAAAAGGCCAAGAAGAAGTCCCTCTTTTAGCCCTAATTCTGCTGATTTATACCCCCAAAATTTGTTGTATCCCGGGTCTATACCAGGGGGTATACAGGTCTGATGATGACCCATATAAAGGTCGTATGATTTAGGCCAAAGTCTCTATCTTGAAAAATATCCAAGTGATATCGTAGATTGTTGTAGTGAATATGCTTCAGTAAACCTACTTCAGTACTTTACTTCCGGGTATTCTCCTTTTTTCTTCCTAATCATGTCCTCGTTTTTATGAATTATTTGTGTATGAAAATGATGATTGTGAGTATTAATTTTTAGTTAATAGTTTAATATTATTAGCAAAAAATGAATATTTAATGGGTGAGTTCAGAGGTCTGTAGAGGCAGAATTTATCCACTATCAGATCCGGTCACTGCCCTATAGCGTCGAATTAAATCTGCCAATATAAATTTGCCTAAAATTTATAGCGACATATTATATTTGCTGCTAATCTGTCGCTACAACTACATAAATTCCTACACTGACTGAGGCTGAAGTTGTGAATTTAGTATCCACCTCAATAAGTCTATAGTGGCGGAAATATACTTATAATAGGAAAAAAAATCCGCTATAACATTTTCTTGTAGTGTTCTATTCTTGGCCGTTAGTGGAAGTTGTTGGAAAGGACGAACATCTGAATGATGCCCGTCGTGAATTTTCAAGATGTTGGAAGAAGGATGGGACAAGGGATGTCACGCCCCCAACCCAACCAGGCCATTTGTCCGCTCACCGGCCCAGTCGGACCCCGCGAGCAAACAAACACTGGGTCAGGTTCAGAGCGTGACAAATTAAGTGGTATCAGAGATTTTCAAATAACTCAAAACTAAAGCTTTGATTTGAGTTTTCTAGTTTAATATTTTGATTCACATGTTTTGATCATCCCTACTAGATCCAATTAGTAGTATAGTTGAGTGTAGTAACCTAAGTGGAAATTCATTCTCTTGTGTAATCTATCTGTCATAGTTGTGGAACCTTAGAAGTAAAATATTAGAGTTCAAGGAAATTTCGAGGATGAAATTTTTCTTAAGGGGGGTAGATTGTTAGAACCTAGTTTTTTGGCCCATTACTTTTGCAGCCCAATACTATAGCGAACCGTTATGGTAGCAAACTATTACTGTAATAGTCTGAGAGTTTGTTTAAAACTTCTACCTTTTGTCTCCTCCAATTCCATCTCACATCCATGAGTTGCAAACCCTAACCTTATGATCTTTCTCCACCCTTGGCTGTTGATGGTTATATGTAAGTAAATATTAGGTTTTATTTTATTTTATTTTATTTTATTTTATTTTGTGCAATTATTGATCTTAACCCTAGATATGGTCTCCATGTTTTTTCCTCTTTTTGTTTCTTCCTAGATCCTTTGAAGTAGGGGAAGGAAGAGATTTTAGGTGAGTTGGCTAACCGAACCCTTGTTTTATTTTAAGTCTTGCATATTGTATTTACTTGATTTGGTGTGGATTTGGTTTGGTCATGTTGAAATATTGGTTTTGTTTTGTTGGAGTGCATACCATGCTTAATTGAAAGACCTCCATGAATTTAATTGATGTTTTTATCTGACATCCCAAGGTTTTGTTAAATAAATTTTGGCTCATCATTACTTAGTTTGCCAAAATTCTATTTGTTGCATAATACACTCCATACTTGATGTCAACTTGTTTTTTTAAAAAAAAAAAAATTGAAAACCTTTGGGAGTTGGATTTATTGTTATCTATGGCAAGATGATTATGTGGATCTCATGTATTAGATGGAGAGAATGGTTGATTAGGGTGAAAAGAAATATTAGAGGATTGGTGTATGTAAATCGGTCATGAATGGTTATGTTGGAACTCATATGTGAATATTTGAATGACCATATGATTGTGAGATGGGTGGTGAAAATGATGTCATTAACGAAGTGAAGATGTGCTAGAGGAATTTTTATGGTTGTATAAATTTTGGATGAATATTAAAAATCATAATTTTCAACTGACTGTGAAAACTTTGAAAATGATATCTCATATGCTTGCATGACTTGAGTCAAGAGAGTTGGTTTGAGAGTATAATATCTGGAAATGATAATGAGATGACTGGAAATTGTGACCTAAATTCGGAGGCCATAGAGGCCGAATTTGTAGAAGATTAAAATTGAAAAGTTGTAGTGAACTGTTTAATCTATCTACTTGCCAAATTTTATATTTATTGGGCATACATTATATGAGATACGATCCATTCAAGTTGACATGTTTTGGAGGTATTACTATGAAGACTTGCAGATTTAGAGACAAATTGCGGACTCACTAAGTACAATAAGACAAAGTGCCCAGTATAGAAAATATTCCTTATCATATTAACTTTCAACCTGCAAAATTTCAAGTTTATTGGATTTGGAGATTATGAGTTATTATCTATTAAAAAGAGCTTGTGCAAGATGATGTTTCTATGTAGAATTTTCAAATCTAGAAAGGTTTTTCTCATTATTGGAGGCTGAATTTGGGAATGAATTAAACAAGGAAAATGTTCAAGATTGTCCTAAGTTTGTTTTACAAAATATCTTTGCATTTGATAGTATATTTTTGGAGTTATGTGTTATGGAATGAGGCATGTTTAGAGGTGCTTTTATGTAGAGAAATGTGAGATGTAAATATACAGAGTAAATTGTGTAGAGCTTAATACTTTGTGACTTCTAAATATGTTAAAGCCCTATGTGTGTCATTAAAAGAAAAGTTTAGGTGATTTGTAAAGGTGTAGAAATGATATGCGAGGAAAAATCTGTTGGGGTCTTAAGAAGTTGCTTAATTAATTTTTTAAAAACATTCATATGAGGCTATTTCAATTATATTGTATTGGTGGGGTTAAAATCTTGAGTGGGAAAGATAATAAGTTGAGTGTTTATCTTGCGACATATCTTTACCTTGGCTTCTATGTGTATTTAGGTTAGTAAGCATGATTGATGGGTGTGAGGTAGATGTATGCATGTAATCAAGCTTGATAATGGGAATCTTGAGGTTATATGTATTGGAATAGTTAGAATTGTGAATATTATCAATCATATAATTATGTGTTGGAGTGTGCATTTACCTGTTCTGTTATTTCCTTGTTTAATTTCCTCAAATTTAATCTTGCATATTTGTTTATTTGGTTATACAATTTTTTTACTCTTGATTTTCGAGAGTAATCGATATGTATTAATGACTTGGTAATTTATTTACTAAATTCTATATTTAATTTCTGTTTATCTACTTATTCCCCTAAAGTGGGATTTTGAAATTCTAAAATTCAGTTTATTTGAACATTTGAAAAAAAAATTTGTCAACATTCTACAAGTTTTGCTTGAATGTTTTAGTTTCCAAATGAACTGTACCGAACCCTGTCAGTAGGGGTTAAATATTGACCTTGTCGACAAGAATATTTGGAAAATTTAGACTGTAGTTTTGTACCGTATCCGTTCGGTAGTAAACAGGCATCTGATATCGTGTCCTTTCTATAATAATAAACGGCCATCTGATACCGTGTCTGTTCGGCAATAATAAACAGCCATCTATTATCTATAGTAAATTTGGAGACATTTTATTTGAAATAATGTCTAGAAGTTTCTATTTTCTCAAGATTTGTATTTCTAGATTTCATATTTGGCTAATGGCTATATTAAGAAGTGTTTACAAAGTTGTGCATTGGAAACTTATGTTTATGTATTTGTACTTGTATATGGTTTCTTGTCTAACGTTTACTTGTAGTTTTTTAATTACCGATGTTCTAGAAAGGTTTGAATGAGCTTCTTCTGTATTTGGAAGTGTTTGAAAGTTTTTCACCTATTTTCACCCCACTCACTAAGTAACCGAGTTACTCAGCCTCTCTTTTTCTATCTTTTCAGGTACTAGACTCCAAGGTTATTGTGCTTAAGTCTAGTGATGTTCAGCAAGTGCTAGGATGGATCAACTAGAGTTGTCGCTTTGTCTAAATTTTTTTCTAAAAATATTCATTCTTCTATATTATTGCACAGTATTAAGTTGTAAAATACTTTTGTAATTTCATTGGTTTATTTTTATCTTCTCTAAATCAGGTTCTGAGGCCTTACATCCTTATGGGGTTCACGCCTTATGGTTCCGAGGCCATTTGTCTGCTCGTCTGGTCCGACCGGGCTAGGTTCGAGGTGTGACAAGGGGCTAAGGTGGTGTTTCATATGTATTGATATTAGTAAGATGGGTATTTTAGGAATTTAATGTTTGAGAATATAAGAGAATAAATCAAAGAAAAATAAAGAGTTTTTGATGAATTTGATGGAGAATCCATGGTTTATTTGTTAAATAAAGGTTTTTTATGTGTTATTTAGAGAGGGTTTTATGTTGTTATTTCTTTTTAAAATATGGTTAAGAGAGTTTATATATATATATATATATATACTCGCTTACATGTCATTAAATTACCACATCAGTAATATGTAAAATTGAATTTCTACAATAACAATGGTATTGCTATGTCAACAACATATTATCTAAAAAATTCACATGTCAAATAAAAATTATTAATTTTATTGGTTGACAAAATTATTATCGTACAAGTTAAACGAAAGGTTAATTCACATATAATGATGCAGTTTTGGAACCAGTGGCGGAACCAAGATCTACTCGTGGGGGGAGGGGGCTAGGGAAAAATGAAAAAAAAAATCACAATTAACCAATAATATAACTTTTGATTAAAATAATCATAATTTGAAAGCATACACCATAAAAACCCATAAAAACAGTTATCTATGCACACTTGAACTAGAACCGACACTAGTTCTGGTGTTGGACACATGGGGCATGCGATTAAGGGGAGTTAACTGCATTCGACAAGTTTGTATTTTCTGAAAACGTTGTAGAATTTCTTTATTATCAATATTTCCAAAACCCTCCCACTCAATATAGATAACCAGACTATCGTTCATCCATTCATCTTCCATTTTGTTGCACAAGTTAGTTTTCACAATATTCATTGCCGAAAACACCCTCTCAACACTAGCTATCGCAACTGACAAAACCTATGCTAACTCAATAAGGCAATAAACAAGTGGAAAAATAAAATGATTGGCTATCTCAACCATCTTCCTAGCAAAATCTCCTAAGTCCCCAATATTTGTAAAATCTTCACCATGCCGCATATTGTAAATGAAGGTGGCAAGTTGATCCTAAAGCATCATGCATCAGTCATTGAAAAATCTTTGGCATAAAGCTCTGCAAGGCGAAGTAGCTTGTGGATGTTAAATTTGGAGAACGAGCCCCTTAGATCAAGGCATGACATGAGAAGAAGTAACTCTGTGCTAGCTTCTGGAAAACAGTTTTGTATTTTTTTGTGCAATCAAATCAATAACCTAATACTGCAATAATAATAAAATCAGAAATAATACTAAAAGAAAATATCAATGGGTTTTATAAAACATAATAAATATAGAAAAAATAATAACCTCGCAGAATATCACTACACTGTAATGGTGAAAATGAGTAATGACTTGCCCTTCTTGCCTAAAACGGCCACAAATTCTCATATTATCATCCATACTAGGTAATGGGATCAAGTTGGTTTCACAAAAAGTGCTAACCTCCTCCATAAATTCCTCTCATCCGGCCTCCCTTAAGCCTTGAAGCCGAGCTTTCACAGCCTCAATCAAACGCATGGCTTGAACAATATTCTAATCTTTTTGTTGTAAGGCAAGTGATACTTCATTTGTTATCCCTAACAAATGCCTCATCAAATAGATTATGGATACAAACTGATAATTCTCCATTTTTTTCAAACAAACTTGCCGCGATACCTCTATTATCATTAGAAGCACCATCATTATGCACATTTTGGGGCACCTCTAACACTGAAGTCCACATAGAGATTAGTCGAAGAATAGTAGTATAATGTGATCCCCAACGAGTATCCCCTAGTCGTGCTAAGCTGGATTCTTGGTTTTTTCCTCTACCACTAACTATCTCTTCTTTCTCTAACTACTAAACCAACCTATCATGATGATGTTGCCAAAGTTGGTTTTTCCTTCTGCATGATGCTCCGGTCACATTAACAATCATAGTAACATATTGAAAAAAAATCATTCATAAGCCTATTATCTTTAGTAATAGCAACAATCACTAATTGAAGTTGGTGAGCAAAACAATGGACATATCTTGCATATGGAAGGATAAGTTCCTTCAAACTATTGAATTCACCTCGCATATTTGATGCTTCTTCATATTCTTTCCCTCTCAACCTTGAAAGAGATAATCTATGTTTAGAAAATAAACAATTAACAACATTCTTCAAAGAAATGACAGAAGTGTCAAGCACATGAACCATAGCAAAAAATTGCTCTATCACATATCAATCTTTATTTATATCATACAATAATTCACATTTGCTCTTTCACTGAGATATCCCGAGCTTCATCAAACAAAAGGGAAAAATAATTATCCCCAATATCATCAATAATGACACTTGTAATCTCCACTGCACAAGCATTTGCTAATTCCTTCTGAACCTTTGGGGAAGTCATTTGATTATTTCCAAGGGCATTTTGATTAACTGCCCTCTAAACTTCTTCATTTCATATGCCATACCACTCAAGCAACTCAAGAAAATTACCCTTGTTCAATGAGTTCGAGGACTCGTCATGTCCACAGAAAGCTAGACGTTGAATAAAAAAATGTGTCACATCCAAAACTGCAATTAAACGAATGCGGTATGCAACCTCCATCTCGTGTGAATGTGTTGTTAATTGGTGTGATACACTCTGCCTTTGATTTTGGATGTTCTAAAATTGTACTCTGGCATAATTATGTGCACTGTTCATAGCGCCAACATGTTCTACAAATTTTTTTAATGCTTTTTTCCACTTATTGAAGACTGTCTTGGTGAATGCATCTTCTCCTGATCGACTTGCTCTATTTGACTTGAAAAGATAACACCAAAAACAAAACACTACATCTTTGGTCACACTATACTCCAACCATAGATGTTGTTTAAACCAAGCATCCCGAAAGCTCCTCCTTTGTTTGCCATACTCTTTCTGTGGAAAATTGTGCCCAATTGGTTGACAAGGGTCACTAGTCAAATATTCCCTTCTAACTTGATCTCTAATCCTTGTATCAAAATCTTCATTTGGCTTTTGCAGTCCCGTGTCACTAATAATGTCATCTAGATCAAAATCGGCACGAACGTTCTTCTCACTTGATTCAAAGCCTAATGGTGCTTTGCAAGCATTAGATGACTCTTCACTTCGTGGTCATTTAATTAAAAATTTTTCCATATTCTGTAATACGCAATCGACAATACCAAATTTATCAAAGTCTTGAATGAGTCATCAAGACTATTTATTTTAGTACATTGGCAATGTTGCAAATCAAATCATTAATCAACATTAAAGAACAATTCAAGCTCAACATTTATACATTTTATTATTTTCATTAGCAGTTGAAGCATTGTGTCTAGTTGTGTGTAAAGCATAGATTTAGTTGGTGTTTAATCATTAAATTAGTTGTTTAGTTATTCACATGTAAGTTATTCTTCACTAATCACTATGTTGTTCCCATTGAATACATAAGCCAATTTACATAAACTCATTCACAATTTTGCAAGTGAAAGGAGCTTTGCATCAACCCGAACAAGTAATGATAATGAAGAGAAAGTATTTATTTAATCTGGATAATCTCCTTGAAATAATCAAAAGCAGATGATATAAGCTTACCTTGAATAAACCAAAGTTAAACAAGAATTTAATTTTCCAAACAACTAGAACCTGCTTCTTGCCACAACAGAATGAGCAATAACAAATTAATAAAAAATTGTTGTAATTAATTTTGTCAACAATGAAAGGCCTAACTTTTAATTTGTAAACAAATTACACACACATCATTCATTCATTCACTGATTCACATATATTAAACAATTAATTTTGAAAACTACTTCCTGTCACCAAAAAAGTTTACAACAAACACACACATCATTCATTCACTCATTCACTCATTCACATATATGTTAAACAATAAAATTAATTAAAAACACAAGCCGAATGAAATCTCACCTTTGAATAATTGAAATAGGTATAATACCCGAATTAGTCCCTCTACTGAGAAATGCGCCTCACTAATCTCTCTACTTTTAAAAATGACCCAATTTAGTCCCTCTACCCTTAATCTCTTCCCATCTAGCCCCTCTACTCTTGAAAAATACAACCAATAATTGGCCTATGTTAGAGTAAAAGGAACTAAGTAGAACCATTTTCAATAGTAGAGGGACTACTTGGGAGCATTTCTGAGTAGAGGGAGCAAAAGGAAAGAGAGAGAAAAGTAGAGGGACTAATTCAAGTATTATACCATTGAAATATGAACTAATTTCCAACAAACTCTCAAATCATTAATCAATATTCAAGAACCAATCAACAGATTGAAGATCTCTAAATCGGGCAAGATGAATTGATAAAGAAATCTCACTACTCAAGAGTAATGGAAAATTGGAAATTTGAAAGTGGAGGTTGGATGAGTGGATTGCTGGAGCACTCACGGGTACAACAAGAATACAAGTATTAACATTGGGATTAAATGCTTTAAGCCTAATCAATTAATGAATTACTTATGTTTTTCCCTCTATGGAAAAGCACAACAAAAACTAGCCATTGGATGAATATCATGTGGTTGATCAATGGGTTCATTCTCCAAAGCTATATGTTGGGTTCATTCTCCAAAGCTATAAGCCTTTTAACTTTGATTAATGGTGGACCCGAACCATTGAATAAATGGTTCATTCGGTAAAGCTTTAAGCCTTTAACATTGATTAATGGTGGACCCGGTAGATCATGGCCCATTCTTATCAATCCAACTCATTCACTTGAAGAGGGGAGAGGGCTGAACTAACAGCTTGAGGGGGGCTGAATCTTTGTGAACTCCGGCAACACCGCACATCGGTGGCTGAATCATTCTGCAAAGTTCATTTTTCTATGTAGTACAAGAACTTCTACTATACTTTCACTTTGTATATATAGTGTCGGGATTACCACATGATTAATTCTAAAATTAATTTTTTTAAAAAAGGTGTGGTAATAGGTAGGCATGACTTATGTGCCACCATGTCAACTTAAAAAAATATTGGCCAAAAGGGTCAAATTTGTATGTTGTTGTGTGGTTTGCGAATCAAATTGCATTTCCCTCTATAATTTGAGGCTTTTATGGGAGTTATTTGGTAGTTTTCAAGAAACCATTGGTAACTCACAATGTGCATTAAGGGGTAGGGATTTGAACTTTATTCCCCTTGTATTATTTATCAGCATGTACTAGTATACTTATACTAGGACCTAATACTATTCTATTTACTGGTCCTGGGACCCTATAAGGAAGTAATGGTTTCCCCATCAAAAGTTATATAGTAGAAGATTTATCTGTAAGATCATTAAGCCACCGAAATTAATACATCTTTGTACCTGTTGTTTACCTTGTTAAAAAAAATTGTAGTTTCACCATTATGTTTATAATAACAATATATTTCTAAAAATAATAATAACAACATAAATAATAATATACTATTTTAGGTTCCTTAAAAGAGCTGTAGATATTAAAATATAAATTTAAAAATCATTTGATTTTTTTTCAAATATCAACTTAATTTAGTACTAAATCCTATGCACATGAAGAATTTAGAATTTTTATTCATCTTACATTTATTAAAAAAAAATTTTATGAATAGACATTTCTTTTCTTTTCTTTTTTTTTCTTTCCCTTATTTTAAAAGAGGGAAAATTACTGTTCACCCCTCGTAATTTTCAAAACTTCCCAAAAACCCCCTCCTACTTTTACACACCACTGACGACCCTTCCGTTAGTGTTTAACTTCCCTTTACCCCCTACCGCTCACTTCAAATGGGTCCATGTTGTGAAATCCCATTTTTTTGGCCCCTCGAAAAATGGTGGGAAAGGAAAGCGCCAAATCACATCATGTTCAACCTCGAAGGGCTTTCGCTTGGTTTCGATAGACAATGCCAAGGAGTTGCATTACATCTTGTTGTTCTCCTCATTATCATACCCGAAATATATAAATCGGTTTCTAATGTAAAATGAAATTGATTTCCATCGGATTGGTCAAGTGCACTTCATCTTCAAATGAGTCAGTAGTCGATTTTATTGTCGAGGCGAGCATGTGTCATTGTCGCCTTCTCGCTTTATGGTTGTAAAGTTGTATTACGACGAGAAGAACAAGAATTACTGACTTAGTTCATTTCGTTGTAAAGTTCTTTTCCTCGCTTATGGTTATCTATTTGTATATTTTTAAATAATGTTTAACTATTTGCTATTATCCGCTTAAATATTTTTACTAATATGTTTAATAATTGTCATATCCGCTTAATACTTCCCATCTCCGCTTAACATTATCTTTACATGTATAACTATTCATAAACGGTAAATTCTCAAAGTCTCGCAGTAAAACGGTGATCTTTTTCGCTTTGATCCGAATTGTTGGCATGTGGCACGTGGCGGTGGCAAGGTTATGAGTATCCGCGCGTGAAGAATTAATGACGGCATTAATTCTATGCACTGTAACATAAATTTCCCGAACACACGCTCGCTCTCACTCGACCAATGCTCGACCGTAGTGCGTTTAACTTTTTTTCTCGGATCAAGAGTCACCGCTGTGGACTTCACACCATAAATAACCGTGAAGAACCCTCCCCATGGACAACCACTCCTCGTCGTCCTCATCATCATCCTCCTCCTCCTCCTCCTCTTCCTCCTCTTCCCATGGACAACCACTCTATCTGAAAGGATGTTTCGTGAGCCTTCTTCCTTATCTTGAGAATCAATTAGCCGTAATCACCGAACTAGTTAAACTATCTTTTCGCCTGTCGAAATCCTCTCATAATTGCACCGAATGCAGCAGGATTCTCCAACGCTGGACGACGTGGGAAAGCAATTAAGAGAGCATTTCGACTTGGGTAAGAAAAGAAAGTTTTCACTGTATCGCGTGATTGCAGGAGGATTCTCTAGAGGAGGGAGATCATGAAACATCCTTTAAGACGGGGTTGACATTTACCACTGAGACTTTTCTCGTTAACGCTTAAGAAAAATGACGCCGCTGTACAACTCAGTACGCTCGTGTTTAACTATCGTGGATCGCCGCTTAAGTCCTACCATGACACATTGATTAATAGTCGTTTTTCATGAATGTGTGTTGTTTAACCTTTTTAATGTTGCACGCTTTTGCGTGTTCAAGTTGATGCGCTTGTTATGCAAACCGCGTGAGCATTCGAATGTACTGCACACTTGTTTCGCTATACGAGGGTCGAGTCGCTGAGCGCCCAAAGTCCGAGCTGACGCCGTAAATGTTGTAAATGTTGTAAATCTTTGTAAATGTTGTAAATGTCGTAAATCTTTTATAAATAAAAACGAAAACAATCGTATTTTGACTCGTGAACTTCGAAATTTAAACGAGACCTAGTAAAAAAACAATGTGGGAAACAAAAACGCTCATTGTAAACAATAGAAAAGTTAAACAATACTCAAGTTACTCTTTAAACAACGACAACGGTGTTTAAGAAAATACGTAAATATGTTTAAACAAAAGTGACCCAGAGGTACCCATCTAGCAACGCTGATGTCGCTGAAAAGCATTCAATTTAAACAATAACATATTATTTACATGATATAGACTTTAGTTAAACAGTTAACCGTTATTTTAAACACTATATGTATCTGTTTAAACATAAAAAGCTTGACGTTTACACAGAGACTCATGTTGAGTTGAGAACTTTCATTCGAACGATGACAATATGTCTTCCTCGCGACAATGACATATATTTCCCTTTTTGCCCTTGGGATGGAGGGAAAAATACCGCCCAATCACATCACGTCTAGTCTAACCTCTATGCATACAACTGTGCACTTTTTTGTTTGCCTTTCTGACTGCTGTTTGTTCTTTACATCTTCTACTTCTTCTTCATCGTCTTCGTTTTGTTCTTCATTTCATTTGGTTTGTACGATTTGGTTTTCGACCGATATATTATGGAGAGTTTTTGTGGTATTGCTAGATTCAACGGGGAGGGAAGAGTGCTAATATTCACGACTCGCACTTTTGGGAATTGGTGTTAGCTGAGATATGTGAGCGATGGGGTCCTCAAGTTTCTCTTGTCGTGGTTAAGTTCATCACACCGATGGATATAAAAACGGTTTGCCCAATAGAAAACGATAGTTGACTTCCAATGGATGTGTCACGTCCACTCCATCTTCAAATGTGTCAGTAGTTGATCTTGTCGTCGAGACGTAAAATGTGCCATTGCCAATCCTAATGAAAACGAGGTTTACTCTGCTAGAAGTTCCTTTTCTTTTTAATTATTCCAGCTTGTTCCGGGGTCATTATTGTTTAAATATGTCACCAATCGGGTTAACATATCGTACTAGTCCTTTACGTTATTAGTTAATTGTTTAAGTATTTAATTTAACGCTTTAACTATTGTCATTATCGCTTAAACATTATATTCCCCGCTTAACATATTGATCTTTTCATTCGATCAAGTGTTGGCAGTGAATTTCGATTCTCGCGAGTGCTCCCATTCATCCCCCATGGTGACCCACTCGACGCGGGATGTCTTCCTTCCTCGCCGATCATTCTCGAGTGTTGTCGCTGGATATTGGTCAACGCTTTGACTGTGTCGAACATTTCGTGGATGTACTTCAAATCATGCAATCAAAAGGAATTTTCGACTTCAAATTCATAAAGAACAAAAACATCGGGTGATCGTGGAATGCGCCGATGGTTGTCGCTGGGCGCCTTCACGCATCAAAAAGAGTATAACAAAAATACTTTCGTAATCAAGACAATCAACCCGTCACACACTTGCGTGGTGGCATAGGGTTCAAGGCTCACATCCAAAAAGCGTCCAAAAATGGGTTAGCGCACGAGTGATCTCAGTGGCTCAAGGACCGCCCCTTGTACAAGGCCATCGACATTCGAGGACATGCTATGGGAACATGGTGTCCACATACCATACAAGCAGTGCTTGGTTGGGAAAAGAGCATGCCCGGTGGTCCTCGACTGAGCAGCTGACATCTCCAGCCTATGACTGCTTGCTTTGGTATGTGGATAAGGTGGTCGAGACAACCCTGCAGGCATAGCGATCGTGGAGAGAGACGGCTGATCGCTTTTAAACGTGCATTCTTTTCTTTCTCAGCGTGTATCGTGGGATTCAAGAGGGCTTGCAGCCGGCTCAAGCTTTCTCGATGGTACCCACCTCCTTGGAAAAATATCTGGGCTACACTCATCGGTGCCACAGGAAAGATGGTAACAATAGTTTTTCCACGCCGCCTTCGGTATAGTCGACTAACGCAGACCGATGCCAATTGACTTGGTTCATATCTAAGTTACGATGCCTTATACGAGGGTGGAGATTATCATGAGATAATTACCTTCGTGCCTGGACAGTGCCCAAGGGCCATGTGAGCGTTAATTGCGAGAGTCTTCCTTCTTCGCCACACGCGCATCTGCCTTCGACATTTGGAGGCCAATTTTTATGAAAGCCAATGTCGACTTGGGAAGGCATCGAGGGAGGAGTGTCGGTCTATATGCTTCCGCATTGCGTGGCATCCACGGCTAAAGATTTCGATGATACCGTGAATGAATCTGCAGCCATATCACCCAAGCTCATCACCGGTTGATTAATAAATCGGATATGGCACATTGGTCGAATTATTCTGCTCGAGATGATCGCTGGGTGAGATGTATTCGAACGTCAGCGAGTCGCTCAACGCTTGGATCAAGGAAGCTCGCCATTTACCGCTGATTTAAAATGGTCGACTCCATAAGGTCTCATGAATGTTGATTTACACTTAACATTTAGTATTACCCTTTTAAACATTCTCAATCTTTGTTTAATTACACTTTTTCTCGACTTTTAAATATTAATCATTTCGCTTATTTAATTACAATAATGTTTAAACATGTCGACGTAATTATTTAACCATCAACGCCTTTTGTTTAACCTTATTTGCCGTGTTCAAGTTGATGCGCATGTTATGTAAAATCCCACAGTGGAGCAAGCGACCAAATGGGAGACCCACTTATGCCCGCATATACATTCGAGTTAGAGATCATTGTTGAGGACAAATTTAACTTGCGGTTGGTCGCTAGTGTCGATGATCGCTACGGCTGATCGACCAATGCAAAGAATCCTCGTGGATCTCGCCATCGAACTTGTTCATGTCGGCTGGCAAGTTTATGGTATCCCTTGCAAACATGTTTATGCGCAGTAATAATGCGCATGTACACCAACGTACATCGATTTATTAGCGGGTACTTCACCGCCGACAATTACAAACCGCATACAAGGAAGCTATATTCCCCATACCCGACGATGACAGCCTTCGATCGGAAATCGTGAGCTTCGCTTTGCATGCACTGCGGACTAGAAGGCAGCCCGGGCTGCCTAGACGAAAGAGGATCGAGTCGCAAGCGCTTGATGTACGCGAAGTTACATTGCAGCTCACGCCAAGGATCCGTCACAATCGATTTATCTTGCAATGAAACTGTCGCCGACTAGGCATTGTTAATAAACCGACGATGACGACAGTGGAAACATTGTGTATTTACAAATCTAATTGAATGTATTTACACGGAGACATTGTTATTTTTTAAACGGATACACTCGTAATTTGAAATATTTCAACCGATGTTTAAACGATATATGGTATATTTAAACAATGAAACGGAAATGTACACAACTACAACGTAAATTAAACAATGAAATGAAACTCGAATGAAATTTAACCCCGCCTTTACAATTGAAAAACAAACAAAATTTACATTGAGATATACAAGTCATGTTCTTCAAAAACAAAAACAATGAATTGAATTGTGTATTGATGGGCAACTCTTCCATATTTAGTTAAACAATGAGTGCATTTATTTAAACAGAGAAAGTGTTATTTTAAACGGGTACATCGTAATTTGAAATATTTTAAAACTCGATGTTTAAACGATATATACTATATTTAAACAATGAAAGTGAAATGTACATAATTACAACGTAAATTAAACAATGTAAAATAAAAACCGAATGGAATTTAACCCGCTTTTACAATTCAAAAACAAACAAAAATTTACATTAAGATATACAAGTCATGTTCTTTCGAACACGAAAAACAATGAATTGAATTTGTCCAGATGTACATTTGAAAACAAAATTGACAAATGACATACAAGACATGTTATTCAAAAATGTAATTTAACCCGGCCATGACGACCCCCTTTGTCATGGACGCCAGCCGCCTCCCTCCTTAAGTATGCGGGTAACATACCGTATCCGAGGTAAGGAACGCCCGTCTCATGCGGGTAGCTCGTATCTTCACCCCACGCACTGCTCGATAAACCGCGATGACGAGACGGCGCAATCGACGCTTCCTTGTTTTTGGCGTGTTTCGTGTCGGCACGAGCTGGGTACTTTGTCCGTCACGACTCGCTTAACTCCATATCGACACAAAGGTCTAATAGATTCCACTGCTAAGATATGCAAGTCGAGATTAGAATACCGATTTAAATACCAAAATGTATATTAATCGACATAATTAAAGAACTTACCATGTCCAACGCTGCCCTTATCGCACTCCTGATACGAAGAATAATGCCTCGTATTCTTGTTTATCATCGTCCAGACGACGATATGGAAGTGGCCATTCATGATTATCGGAGGACGACACTTGAACTTCATGCATGTCATAGCACAAAGATCCCCGATCATAGCCATAATTGTGTCATGTGCCGGCCCCGCTTTGACATAAACAACAGTAAGCGGTCTCGATGATGGAGGCGCGCTTGTAAGGATATGGCTTTCGTCACCGACTTTTTTGTATTATGCATACGAAAGCGCCCATCACATCATCGCATGACCATCTCCTTCCCCTCAAGCAGTATAACCTCGTCACAGGTGAGGCCGACAACTATTCTTCCACACACACACGATAGGCCGAGGTTAAACGATAATGTGATATTAGAAGACCATATTGTAAATATTTAAAACGATATTATCAATTGTTACATGATATTATATATAATTAAACGGTAAGGTGAAAAACTTAAAATGATAACATAATGGTATTAAACACTATTAGGTAATAGTTAAACACTATAAGAAACCCTTTAAACAATATCATAAAACGCTACACTTACTCCGCCCATGGAGCACCGAGGAAGATCCTCATCAACTCCCTCGCCAGATTTGTTAAGACGCACTCGTGCCAACCCATTTTCTTCTTCTTCGGAATAAAAGCTTTTCCGAGCCGCTCCCGTCCAATTTTTGATCGCCTTGATCATCTCTCTCGCTGTTCTGGCCGGGGTCTTCATCAAGATCTTCCTTCGATGCGGGACGATGGCGACATGCGATCAACCCGCAGTATACATCCTTACATTGTTGTTCTTGTTGTGGGATTGTGTCCGCTCGACGCTGGGACGACGGCCGACAAGATCAACCGCAGACACTTCCTTACATGGTTCTTGTTGTGGTGGGATTGCGTCCCCGCTGGTCAGCGCGATCGTGCCGGCTACTCACTCACCGCGAACGGATTCGACGATCTTCTCAACCGTGGCCATCGACAACAAAGATCATCGGGAGACACACCCTTAACTTGTTCTCGACCTTCGTGATTGTGTCCATCTTTGATGCCGCATTCGCAGAAATGCCCACCGGTCGACGATTTCATCGAGAAGAGAGTCA